>NC_045788.1:111780976-111960059 GCF_009873245.2 Balaenoptera musculus
TGGTATCAGCAGAGAATTGCAGTTTGGGTCTACAACCAGGGTGAGCCACATGCAAGTCCCCAGCAAATATGGAGAGGAGAACTCTTAAAGAAGGGAAGAAGTTGGGAGGGCTATAGTAAACACAGAGTTCATGGCTCTTCAATGGCTGAGTTGTGACTGTGACTTCATTGGCTGAGCTCTTGCCAGGCAAGAAGAGGAGTCTTCTTCCTGTTGGGCTCTGCTATCTCTTAGGGCATGAGAGCTCCCCCTTCTGGCCTCCCAACTCTATTTTAATTGAAATTTTTGTAGATTAATTTTCATAAAAACAAGAAAAGAGGGAAAGAGAAATAAAAGAAAGGGCAGAGGGAACAAGAGAGGAAGGATGTTGAAAGAGAAAAATGGGTTAAAGACATGAGGATGAAGATGATTAGCCTGAGGGAGCCAACTCTGAAAGGTCATGAAAGGTATCTGTATACATTTTCTGTGCTGTCACATGATTGCATGTCTTCTTTGTGTACTCAGAGACAGAACTTGTAAGGGACTATTAAGCAGAAATTTCAGGTAGGCAGTTATGTCAACATGAAAATAACAAACAAAACAAAACACCAACTACTTCAAAAAACAAAGTAACAAAGTAAGGCTTATCCAACAATAGAATGGGCAACTTGCTGCCAGACACTTACAGATCTGGTGAGTGCTTGGGAAAACTTTCATAAAGGAGTTTCATTCATTAGAAAATCCTTGTCTTACTGAGAATTAAGGTGCTCTTCGACTCTGAGATAAGACCTATAGCTTGTCATATTTGGACATTAAATATTGAACACTACTAATGTTTAAGTGCAATACACTCTATTTAGCACCAGTGCTTTTTTTCTGGTATTTGTACTCTGCTTCTTCACTACTCATCCTGCCATCACAGCTCAAGTGGAGAGAATTTAAAGCAGGTTTATGAATGTCAACACTGCATATTTGAATGCAATATAATTGCACTTTTAATTTTTATTTAATTAAAATTCTTTTTGAGTAAGAAAAAAATTTTAAATATAATACTTAAAAACCAAAACCAAATTCATTTTCTTCAGGACAAATCATTATTAGAATATTTTTTAAATACTAGAAGGGACTTATCACAAAATAAACTGCAAAAATGTAGAATACTTGCCATCTCATTGTTTTTTTTTTTTTAATAAAGGATAGCTGATCCAAGAATTCCGTACTCTCTCTCTGTATCTGAGGAACAAAGACTGTATTTCACATTTGCTCTACATGAGGCAATGAATAAAAGATCATAGATAAAAGAAAACCCGTAAATCATCATTTGCATTGTATTGATGTTTACTGAGGTATAAAATCCCCTAGAATTTAGATGTACTATCACATTGTTATGAAGAAGGTGTTCTCTGCAAATAACATGGGATTCAAAACATACATTTGTGTGTGAGGATTGATCCGAGATGAGTGCTATCAGAAATTCCAAAGAAAGAAAAATATCACGGTGTTCTGTTATACCATGAGAGATGTAGAATTTTCTATATTTTAAACTTTTGTTTTTAATCTTATTTTATTATTTTTTAAAAACGCATATACTAACAAATAATGGCTAATTTCTAAGAATATTTTTAAATAGTAAAATGTGAAATTAAAATAGGTAAAACTTCTTGATTTATTAAGAAATTAATGTATGAATTTAATACTTTTTTATTTTAATGAATTACAATTTAAAGAAATAAATTATTCCCCAATCTTTTCTCCAGATGTTGATGTTGAAACTTCAAAAGAAAATGATCAAAAATTAAATCAGAGTCAATGAATATAACAGTCAGTTAAAAGTGTATATTACCAATTTATAGGATTAGTATCTGCTTATACTTTTCTCCCAATCCAATGTAGTAAAGCAGCTTACAACTGATGCGTGATATTGCTACTTTGGTCTGTTTAACACTAAATTATAAAGCTTTATTGGAAGAAAAAAAAGCGATTGTTAAGATGAAGTTGAGAGTGGGGTAGTAGAAATTTTGAAGGCATAACTGTGAGTCTAATTATTCATTGAAGTTTTAGGGAATTGCCAGGCATGAGGATAATTTATATTGATTGGGAAGCTGTTGAAGCAAGGGACAGTATATAGACAGAGACAAGAAAAATAATAAGAATAGGAGAGTAATTAAGGATTTCATAGAATCATAGAATTTTAGATTTGGGAGAGGTAATAGGGAAATGTTCTGCATTATTTTTATTATTATTAAGCTATTTATCAAAGTATAATCTGCTAAAAGTTACATATCATAATGATACAGTTTCATGAGCTTTTATAAATATATAAAACTGAGTTAATTGTCACTGGGATTAAGATAGAGAACAGCACAACATATCAGAATCATTCCTGTACCCATTTCAGTCACTAACTTTCCCTAAATGTAACATTTAGTCTGAATTCTATTACCTTAGACTATTTTACCCTGTTTTTAAATTTCATAATTTTATTTTACTCAGTAATATCTTTGAAACTTCTCCATGTTGTTTAATGTAGCATAATTCATTCCTTTTCATTGCTGTAAAATAATCTATTTTGAGACACTCTTCATTTTATGCACATTTTAGCCATTTTAAGTGTTTTTTTAAAATGTGGTTTCTGTTAGTATTTATTTATTTATTTATTTATTTATTTATTTATTTGCGCTGGCTGTTAGTTGCTGCACATGGGATCTTTATTGCGGCACGCGGGCTCATTTACTTGCGGCATGTGGGATCTAGTTCCCTGACCAGGGATGGAACCTGGGCCCCCTGCATTGGGAGCTCAGAGTCTTAACCACTGGACCACCAGGGAAGTCCCTAGTCATCTGAAGTTTTAAACTGCTATATCTAGTACTGATATAAAGTTTCTTGTGAATCATACTACTGGACCTAAACACTTATCTGTCTTCAGTATACACCTAGCAGTGGAATTTACCAATTTGAGTAAGGGGCAGAGAAGTGAATTCTAATTCAAATTAAAACCTATAAACTGTCAGCTCTAATCACATTCTTTAAGAAGCAATTGGGTTAAGAAAAGAAAATATTTCCATTTAAATGTAAATTTATATTGGTTATTTTTAATTTTATTATACTTTTACTGAGAGTAAACCAAAATAGATTTACATTTTCAGGTGTTAATTATTAGATAAAACTAGATATCATTATTGTAAGAATATCACTTTGCTTTATGACCTTATGAAATGAACTTTTTCATCAAGTTTCTTGATCTAAAAGTAAGTAACCTGTTTAAAGAAAATAGAACTGGTAGATTTAAATAACATGCCTATGTTTATGGGATTTTTTTTCAGTGCTTTTAATGGAGTATTATGAAATGTCAAAGTAAAACTATGTGTAATTTGTCATTAATTATTGAATACTTATTTAATTGTCATGAATATGTACTTTATCTGAAGACCAATTAAATATGAACACAGAGAGGATAGTTAACCATTAATATTTATCATTTTTTTATCCTATCAGCCAGTTAGCAGTTCCTTTGGTTATACTGTAAAATACTATGAAATGATGATGTATTCCCTTATTTTCTGAATGTGATTATAAAGCAGATTGTAGTTGGACACATTTTAAAGCTTACAATTTATAATATATTATAAAACAGGCATCATTTATTATTCAAAAGTTATCAGAATGGCATCTTACAGTAGATATTAAAAAGAGTGTTTGTCACCAATGTCCTTAAACTCAGAAATTAGAGTAGAACTTAATTACTGTTTACTCCAATTACTCAGAAGAATATGATAGAATGAAGATATCTTGATATCTATCAAAGGAAAATAACATATAACATTCATTAGTATGGCTATTACAAAGAACACAGAAAATAACAGGTGTTGGTGAGGATGTGGAGAAAATTGAACCCTTGTGCATTGCTGGTGGGCATTTAAAATGGCGCAACCACAGGGACAAATGGTATAGTGATTCCTAACATAATTAATCATGGAATTACCATCTGATCCAGCAATTTCACCTCTGGGTATATACCACTAACCATCCCCCACCTCAATTGAAAGCAGCTATTCAAATAGATATTTGTACACCCATGTTCATAGCAACATTATTCACAATATCCCCAGAATGGAAGTAGGCCAAGTGTTCATGGATTAGTTAATAGATAAAATGGGGTATACACATATAATTGAATAATATTGTCTTAAAAAGGAAGGAAAATTTGACACAGCTACAGAATAGATAAATCTTGAGGATACTTTACTAAGTGAAGTAAGTCACAAAAGGACAAATATTGTGTGATTCCATTTATATGAGGTTCCTAGAGCAGTCAAATTCATTGAGACAGAAAGTAGAATTGTGGTCAGAAGAGGGGCTGGAAGAGGGAAGAATAGGGAGTTAATGTTTAATTGGTACAGAGTATTGTCTGGGGAAGATGAAAACATTTTGGAGATGGATTGTGGTGATGGCTGTACAACAATGTGAAGTACTTGATGCCACAGAAATGAACACTTAAAAATGATTAAAGTGGTAACTTTTATGTTATGTATATTTTACCACAAGTTTTACAAGGAAAATAAGTTGTAGAAAGTTTCATTTCCATAGAAAATGAAATTATCTATCAATACATTTAATTATGATTAGGTAAGAAAATAATTTTAAATGTTTTCATTGTTGTTTAACTAAGATTTGACCCAATTACTCATATTAAATGAAAGTTACTTGTATTAAATGCAAAAAGTAAAAAAATTCTAAGAAGGAACCAGAGCAAAGGAATTCAGTCAAGAAACTCCAATAACCAGGTCTAACGTGGAAGAAGATGATCGTATCCAGGTATGGGATGGAAAATACATGCCATGTACATCCCTCACTGATGGCATCTCCAGGGCTGATGGTGTTTGTCTCTTTAACTGATTGTTAAATCCTGTTGCCTGGGTTCATAAGTAGCCCCAGGGGACCACTTGGTAATCTACTGAGCATGGAATTTGAGTAGAAACCTGGATGCTACCAATTTACGTAAGCCATAGATGTTCTGTATGTTCTTCAGGCAGTACTCCATAAATGTCATTTTTCTTTACTGATCTTGTATATGTAATGAGAAGAAGTGACAAATACCTACAGTGCAGGTATTCTAGACTGCTTTTTAGTAAGGATTCAGTCTTATCATTCTTCTTTGTGGATGGAAATAACTTTCTCTTTTTAAAATGTGGCCGTCTAAGTGACAAGACATATGTTTAGTATAAAGCCACTCTAACATTGCTCTCAGGTGTAATAGAAAGTACTTTCAATACAATATCTTAAAATCTTATGATTTTTTTTTATTTGGTGGGGAGGGGTGGGAGGCATTGGCTGACAAATTATAAAAGTCATATGTAAATACAAAATGCAAAAATCAATCAAGAGTGACCAAGGGAATTTTAAAGAATAAAAAGAAGAAAGCTAGAAGAATCATATTCTAGATATGAAGACCAATGATAAAACTATATTAATTAGGTCAGTATTGATAAAAGAATTTAAAAATTGATCAGTGGAACAGCATGGATACTCTAGTACTCATATGTCAATGGTTATTTAATTTATGATAAAAATGACGCTGAAAAATAATGAGAAAGGATGGTATTTTCAAGAAATGGTGCTGGGTCAATTGACTACCCACATGGAAAAAATTTAATCTTGACCTCTACCTCAAAATCAACACAAAAATAATTTCCAGATGGATTGTAGATCTAAATTAGAAAATTAAAATATAAAGCTCTTCGTAAGAAATATAAGATAACATCAGCCACAACTTGAAGTGGGCAAATATCTTTCAAAGTGAACACTAGGCACAGAGGAAAAAAAAATGATAAAGAACTACTCTATTCATTAAAAACTAATCTATAGATTAAGAACTACTCAACTCAAAAGTCATCATTAAGGAAGTGAAAAGTCAGTTAAGAGTGGGAGAAAATATTTGTTATACATGAATCTGACAAAAAATACATTCAGAATACTGTATATAAAGGGTTCATAAAATTCAGTAAGGAAAAGACAGACAATTCAATATAAAAATATACAAGAGTTGAATATACATCTCACAAAATAAGATATTTAAATAAGCAATGAATATATTATTCATTAAGAAACTTCATTATTCATTAGGTAAATGCAAGGCCAGGACTAGGCTGTGGCCTAGAGCACCTAATTTAAGGCAGCACTCACTTTCAGAGTCAAGCAAATGTCAAGTATAAATTGATACAGCCACTTTTGAAACTATTTTTTGTATCTACTCTTGCATATCCTTTGAGTAGACAATTCTCCTTAGATACACACCTAACAAAAATAGAAGTACTCTATTCACAAACACAAGTACATGAATATTTATAGGAACATTATTTGTAATAACAAGGACACTCCAAGCTGCTATCAACAGAAAAATGGATGAGGAAATTATAGTATAGTAATAAAAAGGAATCCTATACAGTAGTGAGAATTTTGAACTACAACTATGCACAGCAAACATAAATAAATCTTATAATATAGAGTGATGAAATACAGACACAAAGAAATATGTACTGTGTTATTATATTTATATTTATATTATATAAATATTTATATAATATAATATATTTATATACTACAACTATACACAGCAAACATGAATAAATCTTATAATATAGAGTGATGAAAGACAGACGCAAAGAAATATGTACTGTGTTATTATATTTATGTTTATATTATATAAATATTTATAATATTTATATAATATATTTATATACATTTCAGAAACAGGTAAAACTAATCTGTAGTCAAGATATTGGTCAACCCTGAAAGGGGATATTGTTGGAAGGGGCCAGAGTGGGTTCTGGGATGCTGCTAATATTCTGTTTATTGGTAAGAGAACTGATTACACAGGTGTGTTCACGTTGTGGAAATTCACTGATTTACACATTTATTTTTAATGTACTTTTTAGTTGCATATATTCAATTTAAAGTGTATACCAAATAAGTAAACAAACAAACAAGCCATATTAGAAGTGCTTAAAAAGAAACTAAACTAAGGGAGTCTCTGAAAGCCTGAACGCAATATCTACAGTGTCTTTACACAAAATATCTTGATCCATAAGGTTCAATATGACTGGAGGCATTCACATGGCACCAGTCTCACATTTTCTACACTTTCATAGGCTTTCATCTGTATACTTCTCCCACAGACATCTTTGACATCAATTTTTCAAAGCTGGTCCTTCAAAGTCTCTAAACATGCTAAGTTAACGATAAATAATCAAGCAGATTAGTAGTGTAATAAACAAATATTAGTACTGTTTATTCATGGCCATTTTGCTTTTTCCTTAATTACCTACTTTGTTGTCAAAATTTCCAATTTAAAAGTCACAGCCAGATGTTTAGAATGACAAGGAGTAAAATAATGTGTGTGAAATTCACTCTAAAATATATGAATAACGGTTTTATAGAATACAAGGACTGTGAAAAAAATAGACATGCCATGTAAAATCAACTGCTTTCTATACAATATAATGGAAAATAAGCATCTGATACTTTGCATAGTAGTCAATACAGAAGCATCCTATGGTTTACTCATACTTAGATAAAATCCATTTACAATTAGGGTTATCATCGGGGAGTACTGGCCATGAAAAAAGCAAGGCATCCTAGGATCCCCAAACACTGCCCTTATTATTGACACAATAAGTTAAAAGAGATAAATAAGAAAAATGTGGACATAGGAAAAAGGAGGTGCTAAGGGATTCTTTAGATGTAACAAGCAAAACCAACAGAGGTAGAAAGGCAAAATACAGACTCAGTTACTCAGAGAACAAAAAATGGAGGGGGTTAATGTTTTATATAAATTATGAATATCAAAGCATGTGTGTTTGAGAAAATCAAGTCATTTCCCCCTTAACCTAGTTTCCTGTGAACATTAATAAATCTGTAAATAAGCAGTGTTGTGCAGCTTGAGTTGTTTTATCTCCTCTACCTATTAGAATTGCTTTGACTGGTCCTAAGAGGGGAATGCAGGATTGTTCATTTCCTTAGCAATGCCCCTGAGTTGAATTGGGATTCCAGCATTATAACTGCCTACCAGGATCACAGAATATTCTCCCTCTTCTTTGCGGCAACCAGGAAGATTGAATCCATTTGGTATAAATGGTAAAGAAAGACATTGTCAAGACAGACACTGGAGCCTGTGTAAATCACACAAACCATGAAGTCTTGATCTTGGGGCTTAAATACAGGACTCTGAGGAGATCGGTTACCTGAACAAAATCAGTGCTCCAACAGTAAAACTCTGTCATTAGAGAATTATCATGTGATCTAGATTTATATACAGGTAAATGTTTCATACAGTATTTTATGATGTTTATCTTCCAGAAGAAAGAATTTGTTGACTTATCCAAATATCTTTTTTGTTTTCTAATAGTTTATAGTACATTATAATTGGCTACACTAAGTTTTGAAGGCTGGGGTTAATTCTGCCTGTTGTATTCTCTTCATATAACTTATTACGTGGCACATAGTAGGTGCTAAATAAATATTTGTTTAATTAGCATTGTGGAATATTGAAAAATCTCTTAGTTTGAGTAATTCATTATATTCAAATAATGATAATTTCAAAGCAAATCAGTTTTCTTGCTAGTTGCTATTTGTTCAACTTATATAGGCTGTAGTGAAAGAACTAGCCAATATTTGTGATTAAATTGCCTGTGTTAGAAAGATGAAATTTATTTTTTTAATTTTATTCCAGAAAGGGGAGATAAATTTCTATTTATATATTATTTAATTAGTTTTAACTGCCTTCCATTTGACTGATCACATTGAGATTAATATTTTTTCTACTAGCAAATTTTACAGGTATTTTAAGGTTCATATATGGGTGTATGAACGTTCATATATGAATGTTATTCATATATGAATATCAGATATGAATAAGTATTTTAATGTTCATATACACTCCTCATATATTATTACTCGATATATAAATTTAAAATGAAGTATTTTAAACAATAGTGCCAATAACTAAAGTCCTACTGCAACAAAACGACACACCACAGATCAGGGCCTAAAACTGCTTTTGACTTCAATAGCTTCTGCTTCTCATTGGGAAGATTGCCTGAAGCAGTAAGTAGAGATAGAAAGAAGGGCTTCTGCAATTCATGTGATCTGTGTCACTGCTGAGAGAGGTGTCCTTATACTTATATTTCTATAGTTAGCTCTATTTGACTTGAATTCTCTCCAGGCTTTGTAAGCAATGTAGCCTCTTCTAGTTCCCTCTGAGAATAGTCTGAAGGGCTTTTTCCTTTCTCCATATGTTAGCCATAGTTGTGGAAAAGCTGCAAAGCCGTGACATTCTTAATACTGACGAGACACATCTCTTTTACAATTTTCCGCCTGATAAATTCTTCACATTTCCTACGGGCAAAAACCATAGGAAATTGTGTAAGGGGAAAAATGATTTCATTGTTATTTTATTTTCATCTAGATGGAAAATTCTTCTCTACCAGTCCAATTGATATTCAGACCTTCTCAGACCAGAATTCTCTGAGCTAATTATTTTGTTCCTGAGTGAACAAAAGGTATTAGAATTTTTTAGTATGCAGTGAATGGACTGTTCCACAGTTACAGATTATACACTTGACCTATTCTTAATTGTTTTAAATAGGTGCTCCATTGCTCAAGAGACTAAATGTGGTGCGAGGAAGAATGAAGTTATCTTTAGAGAAGCGTGACAATTCTGGCTTAACACATTGCCCTGCCCATCCAGAGATCCAGAGATCCAGATGCAAGATAGATAAAATGAATATTCTGAGAGTAAAATGTATTATAAAGTGATGGCAACTGCCAGGCAGGTAAGCAAACCTCATGTACCACCTGGTTGTTTGAAGGAATGGTGATTACATGAGCCTCAGGGTTTTGTTTTTTTTTTTTTTTTTTTTTTCTTAACAGAGGCTGAGAGCAGCCACAGCTTTCTCAATGAAACTCGGTGAATCACAGAGGCATATGCTAAGGGCAACACTGAGAAGAGGACGATAGCATCAGCACAAATCCATCATTCCACAAAACACCACTCTATACATCTCCTTTTTATGGTGGGTCACAAGGAACATCTTTTGTCTGTGTACACAGCATTATTTCTAGTTATGTCATTCACAGCAGTGAAGGAAATAACACAACTTACCTGAAAAGGTTAATGGTTTTCTTGGACACCTAATTTAAAACATTCATCTTTCTGGTTGAAAACATCGCTGTAAAGAGTTAGTATAAAAGCTAAACTTATAGCTCAGAAGTTCAATAAGCTTCTAAGAGCACTTAATGCTTAAACAGACTAAAAGTGTTTTTATGGAGATCAATGGGCAATTCACTCTTTCCTTGCATTTTATTTTCCTTGTGAAGTGGAATGGTGGTATAGTTCCCCGTAATATTTAAGACGCATAAGAATCTTGGTTAAAATCTATACACTGATGAAATCTTTCAAAACCATGTGTTACAGTGACTGCAGGTTGATATAGGAGGTTATAGAGGCAGTTAGGAATATGGTATCTCTTATGGGCCCCAAAGCCAAGTGAAATGAATTTTAACTCATTACTGCAAAATTCAAAAAGACATATGTAAGAGAGAAGGGAAGGCTGGCTTTCCTGAAGCATCCTCACTTGACAGGAATTCCATTTCTAAGGCATAGCACTCAGTTTTTTAGGCTCAGAAATGTGACTGTCGGTGCACCCTGAGTCTGTCCGTCTCTGGGGCATGAAGTCAGGCTAACCACACTCACAAGAGTCTAATTTATAAGACAACCAAGTGAGACTTAATTCTTATTAAATAAAACATATAGCTATCAAGAGGAATGAATACTTCTATTTACAGATCAGCATATTCCTTCCCTATAGGCAAGTTAAATTATAATTATATGATTTCACAGTCAACATGGGAATAAAGCAAGAGCAGTTAATTGGATATTTTATTGCCTAATGTCATCAAGCCCTGAGAGCATGAAGTATTCATCTCAACACAGATGCAGCAACAATGGTCAGTCACTCCCTGGTGGAAGCTAGAGTTCAGATGGACAGTCCCTAACAATCTTCCAAAGGAATAAAGATATAAATCAGTTGATAGTGTTTGGCACACTGTGTTAGATCTGAATATGCATCTTGTTAAATTTAATGTGCTCAGCTATGTGTTGCATTGATAAATATCACCTCTGCCTAGCACACTTCTTCAAACACATCTGTAGGAAGTTTCTCTATATCTAGAGACTTATGAGTCTCTCACAACTTCTTGAAGCATCTGTCACTCTACAGAGCAGCAGTTATCAATATTTTTGGTCTCAGGAACCCTTTATACTCTATCAAATTATTGAAAACTCTGAAGAGTTATTGTTTATTTTGGATTAAAACAATCAATATTCACTGATTAGAAACTAAAACTGAATAAGATTTACTTATTAATTTAGTTAAAAATAATAATAAACCCCTACCTAACATAAATGACACATTTTCAAAATAGCTTTATTTTTAAAAATTGGTGAGTATATTTTTACAAGAATTGTTGAAGTCTGGCTTAATAGAAGACAAGTGTATTCATCTTTCTGTTTCTGCTTTCAATCTGTTGATATCACATATCATGTAGCCCTTGAGAAAATATACTTCACATTCATGATAGAATAAAAGTAAAAAAGGTAAATAAATGACCTCATGCAACTATCATTTAAATAGTTTTGATCTTAAGACTCATTGGAAAGGTCTTTGAGGACCCCCAAAGTTCAGAGATCCCTTTTTTTTGTTACCCTTACATCTAACTTCCCAACTGCTCTAACAGTAGTTTTCATTCCTGTCTGCACAATAGAATCATGTGAAACTTTAAAAAAAAATACCCAACTCATGATTACACACAGATCACTTTTGGGGAACTGGTACCACAGAAGATTAAGGCTTCTCTGATTGCTACAGTGACAAGTTTCTTTAGGCTGTTGCCTATCTCTTCTCTGCATTCTTCCTCAACTCCCAACCTATCTCCTTAAACCTAAGTAAACTGTTGCTTGCTTGCTGGTGCCTGATAACTGGGTGAGCCCCGTCATTTGCTGCTATTCAGTGGACCATCCATTTAACAATAATTATAAGGCCATTCAACTAAAATTGCTGACTGGGAAAGCCAAAGAGGTCAGAAATCTAAAAGGACAAACAAGGAAGAAATATCTGGGTATATGTCAAAAGCATACACATTGGGAAGAAATCATATGAGAATAAGAAGATTCTAAGAGACGGACTGCTAGATCAGGAGAAACTGCTTGAGCTATGAAGATTTAAGGGAGAAGGAAATCCATTCAAATTGTCAACAGGTTCTTAAGAATTGCATAGTAGGACTGAGCACCACACCCACATTCTGGAGTTCAGCACTGTGGTATTCATGTTAGCTGACACTGGTTTAGCTTAGTATCTGTTTCTCAATCCCAGTGTAAAACAAACAAACAAACAAAAAAACCCCAATAATATCTCTTTTTCCCAAAATCCACTTTTCTCTATATGAAACTATCCTCAGATAGGAAATATCTGTGCTCACAGTCTTTTATTCTTTAATCTTTTAATTTTTTTTTTTTTTTTTTTTACATTTCTTGCAATCCTGTTTTCCTAGTAGTATGGCTAAATCTGCTCCTCAGGTAGGTAAGTAATAAAAAATTATGGTGCCCATTGGTTAACTACTGGGCCACTTGCCACTGTGTACTCCTTAGCAACATTCTGCCTGTTTCTTGAGGTGGCTCACCACCATAGCTTAGTTTATTGTTAATCCCCAATTTGCCATTGTCCTACTGACAGCAGATTAAGAACCTAGAGACTGAACTTTCTCTGGAGAAGTATCCATGGACCCTGTCACTTGGTATCAAGTCCAGTCTCTTCTGTCCACTCTAAGTAATGGGGTAATATTCAGCAGAGTCCCAAGATGTGCTCCAGATGGATGAGTGTAGCATTAGCGTACTAATTCACTGAGGAAACTATTTTTTTTCCAGTATGATCGGACAGACAGAGCCACTTGAAACACTCCATCTAGAATAACTTGGCTTTAATTTTTTTGTTATATTACCTTAGTGTCCATCAAAGCTCTAAGGTAATATAATAGTAAAGTGATGAAAAGAACAATAATTCTTCTCAGGTCAGTGATATCTCAGAGGATGTTGTGCTTCAATATTTGTGCTTCTTCCATTTAAAGTCCCTGTAGTAACATTCTATAGTGAGCTAAGACCTACTGTTTCCTATCTACTAACACCGCAAGAGTCTCCCCATAATAATTTATATCATTTTACTCATCAAACCTGATTAACATTAATTCATCATCCAGAGAGGTTCTGATTGACACATAATACAGAAAAATATAAGGGCTGTTTTTTTTTCACTTGTAATCCATGATGCAAATTCATCATGTTCAAAATGTTGCTTCATGGGTAATATGAAATAACGTTAAGAACCAGGGGTCTGTAACAGAATTTTCCAGACATTCTACATTTGTTTGTTTATTTTGAATGGTAAGGGTTTCTGCCATATTTTTAAAATAAATTACTATTCTTATGCTTTAAGTCTTATTTGGAAGTAGAATCAAAGTATAAGTTTTCCATTACAGATTTTCTTTCCTAAGTTATTTTCGATGTAAAAACATTTCATAGAGAGATTTCATCTATGTTACATATGAATAAAGTTACTATAAATTGATTAGGTTGGCTGAATAAAATCTAACCAATTCTACCATTTAATAAAATTTCTCTCGTGCTGATTCCCTTGGAATGTTTGAACATTTTGTTCAAATATTGAATGTTTCAATATTTTCCAGTGCTGAGTTGCAGAAGTGTTTCTGAGTGTATAGTTGACTTTTGTTGCTTCTGGGGTCCTAGTTTCTATGACCCATTCATAGCAGCACTTGATTTCCTTCTGGAACATCATCTCTTCCACGCCATGTACCCTGTAGTAGTGGGAACATAAAGCCTGGTATTGTTTTCTCCCATCGTGGAAGAGAGAGAAATGCCTGGAAGCTCCTGACATCAGATTCCTTCTGTAAATATCAATCTCCAGTTGAATTTCAAGCAACCCGGTGGTGGTTCTTACATGACTAGCCATCTTTGTTTCTGTCTGTTCCAAGCCTGGTTCTTAGTTTTTAATTTTTATTTCCAGTTGTTTGTTGTTAACATTTTATGCGATTTTCTCCTTCCATTTTTGTTAGTTGGTTAGGGTCATTCTGTGCTACTTGCAACCAAAGTACCCTGAATTGCATAATGGAAAGATCAAGAACAGAGTTTTTAGATTGTAAGTTTTATTTCTAACGTATTTTGAATCTAGTTTAGAGATAAAGAACGTAGTTAGCTGCCAACGTGTCTGAACACCATCCCAAAGTGTTTATTTTTTTCCTTCCCTTCTTAGTGTTTCAGCAGAGACTCAAAGTTGAAAACAGTATAGTAATTCCCAAGTACATAAAGCAAGATGCTAAATCATCTATGCAGTCAATGCCAAACCTCTGTAGCAGCAACTCTGTCCACATTACTCAGTATCCACCCGCAGGCTATATAAGGGAGTTGAATAACTTGGATAGTGGGGGCTGTTTTGGAGAGAGTTGTCAGTGTTTTGTGAATTAAACACACACACACACACACTCACACATACACATGCAAAGGGTGGTAATTTTTTCCTCTATCATCCCTTCAGGCAAAGTAAAGCTTTAGAATCAGTTCTTGTAGAGCTTAATAAATGTTATCTGAAATTTGGGGGACAGAAAGACCCCAAATATAAATTTGAAATGTCTATATATATATGAATTAGAGATTGAGTAAATAGCTATTATACATCCATTTCAAGGAACACTGTTTAATTATTTAAATGACGGCACATTTATAATCATTCATACAGAAATATTCATAAAATATTTGTAAATGGAAATCAACTATCAACTATTCTTTCTGTATATTCATAATTTATGTATACAAATAATTTTATAGCAAAATAGTAGAAGAAAATAAAAATGATAATGCAAGTAGTCTCTTAATGTTTTTGTCAGGTAATTATTCTTTTTAGTTTTGCTTATCCAAAAGTTTAGATTTTCTATATAATAAGTTTTACGTGTAAAAATGTATATGCTTATTTTTCAAGGCATTTGGCATTTTTAAAACACTCAGTATGGCTACAACAGTCACCCCAAAGTATAACAGCAAAAACAGAGACATGATTGAAGTTTTCTTAATCTCAATCTGAAACACTGGTTCTGTGAACTAAAATCACAATTATGTGCTTGTGAAACTTTGGAGTTAAGCAGCCTAGGTTTGGTTTATGATTCTCAGTTTCTTAACAGTATTTCCCTGAGCCAGTGTCTTCACCCCTCGGTCCCAGATTCCTTATGTGTAAGATGGACATGCTAAGGACAGCTGCCTTACAGAACTGCTGTGTGCATTAAGGGAAGCAATGAACATAAAGCGTCAGGCCAGTGCGCATGATAATATCACCCAATCATGTGATGACAGTGGTGATGATACTTACTGATTTTGCTTCATGAAAACATGGTGATACAGATCTCCAGAGCAATCCAAGAGGTAATCTGGTCTTCTCCTATCTCTCCTGGGTTCAAAATATCTTCTGTTGCAATCACTTGGCACAGAGGTACTACATGACAATTCCCCTAATATAACTTTAAAGTACTTGCAGTAAAGGACAAATAGAATGATCTAACTGTTTAAGGGTTGGATCAGTTTTATAGTTCTTCATGTTGTTTTTACTAACCAGAGGTATGTTACTTGTTGTATTAGGAAAAAGACCTCTATGAATGAATACGTTTGGGCAAACTGTTTTGTGGGGTTTTTTTTTTTCATTACACGTCTCCTGAATGTGATTGATAATTCAATGCAAGGCATATGTGTCTGTGAATGGAGATTAATTCTTGAGCATTTTTCAAACTTATTTTTTCAGGAACCATCTGAAAGGAGTATGGGAAGCGCTAACTTAAAGTTTCACTTAAATGTTTTAGAACTTTTATTATTAAAAAAAAAGTCTCATCCCTCAATGACTACTTGGAAATTCTAAGAATGCATTGCCATCCTAAATGATTGAAATATTGAGTAGTTTTGAAATATATTTGCAGGTGTCAAGGTAATGTTGAACATGCCAACTTGGTACCAGGTCCTTTACATCCTCAGAAGAGAAAAGAATAAAAAAGATGGAAATACAGTCTATACTGAATTAACATCTATAAATGGCTTAAATGAATTCTACAGTAAACCCCGAATAATCAGGTTATTTATTCCACTAAAATATTTGTCAAATATTTTTTTAAAGAGATTGTTGGTCTTAATTAATTAGTTTCTTAACACTACCTATTTTGAAAAGAAACGTGACTCTGGTTAAAATTAAATATGTCGTAATTTATTTTGAGCCTCTTGATTCTCTCAACTGGAAACTTTAAATTACTTAATGAAAAACCATAAAAATTTAAAGCCATTCAAAAATCACATTTGGCTTCTTTCAGTTTCTAAAGTATATTGATTTGTTTCATATTTCCTTAGAGATACAAATCATCTTATTAATGTCTTCTGTTTATTTTTGAGGATCAGTTGATGTGTATTCAGTTTGCAGCTTTTCCCTAGACACAAACAGCAAGGGTACCAATTAGGTTGGTGTTTCCTGCAAGGCAGGCAGTGCTTCATGAAAAACTGGAATAAAACCAGCTGAGCTCCCTAGGATACACCACTGAGTCTAGCCTCTGCCTCGGGCTACATTCAAAATTAAACTGAAGTACAATAACCACAAACCCAAGTTACTAGACGAGAGATAGAGGCAATTTCATAGTTTTAGAACTAAACCGGAATGAAACACAGTTTGTCTTAAAATCAAAAAATATTTATATATGAAAACTCCAGACATACAATGAAAATATCTCATCGTACCTTGTGTCATTCCTAACAAATAAGATGACATGAAACTTACAAGATAGAAATGATTCTATGGATAGGTTTGATATAATATTTTACAACAAACACTAAAAAGCCACAATGAGGCATTCTATATAAATATTCAAAAATCAATGTGTTCTTCATGCACAAACTAGAAAATTTAATTATATTCACCATTTTTTCTCTAAGTTTTTGATGTTTTCAATCCCAATATTTTACTGACTTCTACACTTCGTCTGGCTACTTACAGAGATTTTTAGCTTTTTTCCAGTTATGAAATTTTTCAAGCATATGAAAAAGTATAGAAAATAATCTAATGAACATATATATGTTTCTACCCAAATCGAACTGCCTTCATATTTTGAGACAGTTGTTCCAGAGCTTTTATTAAACAAGCAAAACATTTATGATATAACAAGATTTCAACTCCATTTCCTTCCACTCCCTCATTCCACAGATAGTTTTGCATATACTTCAGTGTTGGGCAGTATGTTAGAAGCAAAGGATTCATAGCAGCGAATAACACAGGCCAAGTCCCAGATCTCATGCGGCTTCATCCTGTTTTAGGGGAGACAGAAAATAAACGAATGAAATGTAATTATATATCAATGACTGGTGAGTGCTAATGCCAAAAGGTATAGTAGAACAAGGGACTCGGGTTTGAGAGAGGATTGTTTTTAGAAGAATTTGTTTTTATTTTCTACTTTTCCAGATTCTGATTTGAGAGTGTTGGTGACCACTGACAAGTTATAGGTCCTTTACCCTTCCAAAGTCCAATATTTTATGACGTAAACCTTCAAAGATCACTTCTTTCTTATGAAAAATACCTGGTCAAGATATAAGCTCTGGTAATCTTAAAAAAAAAAATAAACTCTGTTTTTAGAATAGGTTTAGGTTTGTAGAAAAATTGAGCAGAAAGTACAGAGAGTTACCATATACCCCCTGCTCCCACACCTGCCCACTCCCCTCCATTAACATCTTTCACCAGAATGGTACAACTTGTTATAATTGTTGAACCTGTATTGACACATCATTATCACTCGGAGTCCATGGTTTACATTAGAGTTCCTTCTTGGTGTTGTACATTCCATGGATTTTAACAAATGTATAATGGCACGTATTCACCATTATAGTATCATGAAGAATAGTTTCACTGCCCTAAAAATGCTCTGTACTCAGCTTATTCATCCTTCCTTTCCCCCTGCCCCTGGAAACCACTGATCTTTTTACTGCCTACATAGATCTACCTTTTACAGAACATCATATAACTGGAATCATACACCATGAAGCGTCTTCAGATTGACTTCTTTCACTCAATAATATACACCTACATTTCCTTCATGTCTTTTCATGGATTGATAGCTCTTTACTTTTCAGCACTGAATAATATTTCATTGTCTGGATGTAACATAGTTTATTTATTCATTCACCTACTGAAGGACATTCTTCTTGCTTCCAAGTTTTGGAATTATGAATAAAGCTGCTATAAACATCTGTGTGCAGTTTTTTATGTGGACATAAGTTTTCAGCTCCTTTGGGTGAATACCAAGGAGTGTAATTGCTGGATTGTATGATAATAGTATGGTTAGTTTTGTAAAAACTGTCAAAATATCTTCCTAAGTGGCTGTACCATTTCCTAAGCGGCATACCATTCATTCATTCATTCAATAAATGAGAGTTCTTATTCTCCACATGATCACCAGCATTTGATATTGTCAGTGTTTGGGGTTTTTGTCATTCTGATAGACATTTAGTGGTCTCCTATTACTGTTTTAACTTGGCGAATCTCTAATGACATATAATGCTGAACATCCTTTCATATGCCTACTTCCTGTCTTGTATACCTTCCTTGGTGAGGTATTTGTTTAGATCTTTTGCCCATCTTTTTCATCACTTTTTTTTTTATTGTTGATTTTTAAGAGTTCTTTGTATATTTTGGATAATAGTTCTTTATCAGATATGTCTTTTAAAAATATTTTCTCCCTGTCTGAGGTTTATCGTCTAAGTCTCTTGACAGTGTCTTTCACAGACCAGAATTTTTTATTTTAATAAAGTCCAGCTTGTCAGTTATTTTTCCATGGATCATGCACTTGGTATCTTATTAAAAAAATCATCGCCACACCCAGGATTGTCTAGATTTCCCCCTATGTTGTCTTCTAAGATTTTAACAGTTTTGCATTTTACATTTAGGCCTATGGTCTGTTTTTAGTTAATTTTTGTAAAGGAAGGTCTATGTTGAGATTCACTTTCAGTTTTTTGCATATAGATGCCCAGTTGTTCTATCACCGTTGTTGAAAAGACTATCGTTTCTACATTGTATTGCCTTTGCTCCTTTGTCAAAGACTGTTGACTATATTTGTGTGGGTCTGTTTCTGGGCTCTCTATCCTGTTTCATTGATCTATTTGGTATTTTTTTACCAGTACTACACTGTCTTGATTACATTAGCTTCGTAGTAAATCTTGAAGTCATGTAAGGATTTTTTTAAATGAATGATCAGTTAAATCTTTCTTGTGAGGTGAACTTTGAAAAAAAAAGAAAGGAGCAAACAATACAAATATTTTGAGGACAAACAGTTCAAGGAAAGGAAACTGCAAGTGCAAATATTCTGAAGAGAATCATCTTTGATTTCTTCAAAGAAAAGCAAGGTTGCCTGGGAATCTGGGAAAGTGATCCTTAGGGAGAGTGAGAAGGAACAAAGTAGGAGTAGTTGCAAGCACTAAGTAGGGCAATGTAAGCCCTGTTAAGGGCCCTAGATTGTATTTTAAAGATAACAGAACCCAGTAGAGGATTTGAGTAGGCAGTGAGTGAAATTATCTGATTTATATTTTTAAAGAATCATCTGGCTGCTTATGGAGAACAAACATTTTGTCTTGCATGGGACCAAAATGGAAGTAGAGACACCATTTATGGTACCCTTGCCATAGTCCAGCACAGAGATAACAGGACCACAGATTAGAATGACAACCATGGAGGTTTGGGGAAGTGATTGCATTCTGGATGTATTCTGGATAGAATGCAGAGAAGATGGGTTGAATGTCAGAAGATGAGACATGAAAGAGGAAACTAGTATGACACTGTAAATTTTGGTCTAAGCACTTGATGAAGGTAGACATTATTGAATTAAATGGGACATATTTATGGAAGAGCAAGTTTGGTGAAAAAAAATTAAGTTCTATTTTCACATGTTAAGTTTCATAGCGTATAAGAAATCCAAGTGGAACTGTCAAGTAAGCATTAATATAGAGGACAGCATGGAGATACATATTACAGAGTTGTCAGCACATGGATAACATTTAAAGCAGATAAGAGTCTGGCTCCACCAATCCACATTTGCAAGAAATAAACAGTTATCCCACCAATATTTCTTCAAGTTTGAAAATTAGCAACTTAATAGACTAATAGCTTACTATCAACCCATTACTATGCCAAAGGGTAGTTACATATGCCACCCCAGAACTCAGATTTCTAGTTAAGCATATACTGTCCTGTGAACTTAGCCTTCATTCTTCATAATATAGCTGAGCATTTCATCACTCTTATCTGTGATTTTCTGTTTATCCCTGTTTTATCATTTCTGTGACTCTTAAGAAAGACCAGGAACAGAGGTATCATTTGGAGAGATAACATGGAAGCCAAATTGGAATCAATACTAGAGATGGAAATGAGGGTATGAATTCAAGAAATATAAAAGCAAAATGGACAACTCAGTTTATATTAGTTTCCTAGGGCTACTGGAACAAAGCACCATGAACTGAGTGGCAGAAAATAGAAATTTATTCTCACACGTTTCTGGAGGCAAGAAGTTTGAAATCAAGATGCCAGCAGGACCATCCTATCTCCAAAAATTCAAAGGAAAATCCTTCCTTTCCTCTTCCTAGATTCCAGTGATTGCTGGCAATCCTAGGCTTTTCTTACATTGTAGCTGAAACCTTCTTACCCCTGCTTCCTTCTTCACATGGCCTTCATCTGTGTGTGTGTGTCTTCTGCATCTCTGGATCTTTTTCTCCTTTAAGGCAATCAGTCATTGAATTTAGGTAGACTCTAATCCATTATGACCTCATCTTAACTTGATTACATCTGTAAAGACCCTATTTTCAAAGAGAGTCACGTTTACAAGTACCAGGAGTTAGGATTTCAAAATATCTTTGGGAGGGAGACAATTTAAGCCAGTTGAATGTGGAAAATGAAGCAGAAGAGATAAAGGGACAAGGAGAAGTAGAGGGAAAGAGGCGTATATTATTCCCAGGATTCTACCTAAGGAGAGGCTAGCTGGTGACAGACGAGCAGCTTTGGAAGGGTGAGAGATAATGCCAAGTGTGTGTGCTTATAAAAAGTTCAGTCTCAGATATCTACAAGTTCTGGATATATGTATCTGAAGCTTGGAAGATTTCTGGACAATGAATAGAGTCATCAACATATTGGTAGTAGTAGAAACCATGAAAGTAAATAAATAGCTGAGATAAATTAATCATAGCTAGCATTCGTTAAGCACTTACTGTGTGCTCGCCACTGTACCAAGCATTTAGTGTGTATTAACTAATGAAATCCTTCACAACCTTATAATTTGGTACGATTATTAGCCCTGTTTCACAGATTTGGAAACTGAGTCACAGAAAGATTAACTACGTTGCTTAAGCTAGTAACTTGGGGAGGCAGGATTCAATTCCAGGCTGCTTGAGTAGACAGCACATGTGAAGAATAACTTCTTTAGAAGTCTCTTGACTTCTCAAAGGAGAGCAAACAGAAGCAGAAATAAACACAACCCCCTACGTGGAGTCATTGACGAAATGATAGCTCTTTAGCCTGGAGATAAGATTCTCCTACTCTGAGGAATTTTTCCTCTTTTTCATAGGAAAATATAAGAACAGAAGTATAGACAATGGGTGGCAGTGTTGTAAGTCTAACATAAAACTAGAGCTATCTGAAATGCAATGTCATATCTTAAGGCAAAATCATCTACTTACCCTTAAGATACTGGATACTCAGAAGTTTTTTAAGGGATATTATAATATTGGACTGATGCTAGGAAGACTTTTGAAGAATGTTATAAAGGCATATAATAATGAATAATTATTAAGATGCATTCCAACTATGAAATTCCATAAGATATTAAATTTGGTTTATTTTTTGGTCATGCCACGTGGTATGTGCAACCTTAGTTCCCCAACCAGGGATTGAACCCATGCTGCCTGGAGGGGAAGCACAGAGTCTTAACCACTGGACCACCAGGAAAGTCCTGACATTAAGTTTTTTAATTTTAAGAGTAATTACTGAATAAGTATGAAGGTACACTATGAAATACTATACAAAACATGCTATTGTAACCATGTCTATGCACAGAAAAAACAAAAACGATTATATCAAAATTCAAACAGATTATTTCTGAGTTGTGGGATTACCTTTGATTGAAAATATTGTTTTTAACTTTTTAAATAGTTATCCAGATTAGCTAATTTTGAAAACAGATTTTAAGAAGTTGTAATCGTAAAAAGAAATATTTATTACTAAGAATACAAGATCCAAAGAATTGTTGCAACATGATAATAAAAATAATTTGTATTGACACAATTGTATTTACAAAGCATCTATTTATAGAGGGTGAATCGAGACCATGGTATTTTTTAGGCCTAGAACTAGTATATGTTTGCAACTCTAGTTCTGCAACTGATGAATGTGTGAGAAATATTTATCAGAGACTTTTTTCCCCCAGATAAACTGTTATTGCTGAGTGGGAAGCAGTGACGTGTCTTTTAAAAAATATATTGTGTAGTGGAAATTGCTTATTCAAACTTACATATTTCATTGAAGACCTGTTGTTAGATCCGGGAATTCCAGAATACAGAATATTGTTAAGAAACAAAGAAAAAGACTAGAAAATTTTTTAGAAACCGCAAGTGTGTGCAAAAACCACCCCGAATTAAAGACCTAAATGTAAGGCCAGACACTATCAAACTCTTAGAGGAAAACATAGGCAGAACACTCTATGATATAAATCACAGCAAGATCCTTTTTGACCCATCTCCTAGAGAAATGGAAATAAAAACAAAAATAAACAAATGGGACCTAAGGAAACTTAAAAGCTTTTGTACAGCAAAGGAAACCATAAACAAAACAAAAAGACAACCCTCAGAATGGGAGAAAATATTTGCAGGCAAAGCAACTGACAAAGGATTAATCTCCAAAATATATAAGCAGCTCATGCAGCTCAATATCCAAAAAACAAACAACCCAATCCAAAAATGGGCAAAAGATCTAAATAGACATTTCTCCAAAGAAGATATACAGATTGCCAACAAACACATGAAAGGATGCTCAACATCACTAATCATTAGAGAAATGCAAATCAAAACTGCAGTGAGGCATCACCTCACACGGGTGAGAATGGCCATCATCAAAAAATCTACAAACAATAAATGCTAGAGAGGGTGTGGAGAAAAGGGAACCCTCTTGCTCTGTTGGTGGGAATGTAAATTGATACAGCCACTATGGAGAACAGTATGGAGGTTCCTTAAAAAACTAAAAATAGAACTACCATAATGACCCAGCAATCCCACTACTGGGCATATACTCTGAGAAAACCATAATTCAAAAAGAGTCATGTACCACAATGTTCACTGCAGCTCTATTTACAATAGCCAGGACATGGAAGCAACCTAAGTGTCTATCGACAGATGAATGGATAAAGAAGATGTAGCACATATATACAATGGAATATTACTCAGCCATAAAAAGAAATGAAATTGAGTTATTTGTAGTGAGGTGAATGGACCTAGAGAATGTCATACAGAGTGAAGTAAGTCAGAAAGAGAAAAACAAATACCCTGTGCTAACACATATATATGGAAAAAAAAAAAAAAAAAGGTTCTGAAGAACCTAGGGGCAGGACAGGAATAAAGACACAGATGTAGAGAATGGACTTGAGGACACGGGGAGGGGGAAGGGTAAGCTGGGACAAAGTGAGAGAGTGGCATGGACGTATATACACTACCAAATGTAAAATAGATAGCTAGTGGGAAGCAGCCGCATAGCACAGGGAGATCAGCTCGGTGCTTTGTGTCCACCTAGAGGGGTGGGATAGGGAGGGTGGGAGGGAGACACAAGAGGGAGGGGATATGGGGATATATGTATACGTATAGCTGATTCACTTTGTTATACAGCAGAAACTAACACACCATTGTAAAGCAATTATACCCCAATAAAGATGTTAAAAAAAAAAAAACAAAAAAAACCCTGAACTATGGAATTGAATATAATCAGCTTTTACTAGGATAGATAAGGTCCAAAATTTGTAATAAAAGACTTTACCTGGGCAAGGAGGCTTATTTTATGAAGAGTGCCTTTAATAACATTAGTTTTATTTAACTGTCAGTTCTAAGGACTCTAAATTAGATGATGCCTGGTGGTTATCATATTAGCTATCAGAAGTAAACAGCACTGAATCACAGCTGAAAATCCTTCAATCTGTAAACAGTTTTTTAAAACAGTGAGCAATGGAATTGTGTGTGTGTGTGTGTGTGTGTGTGCGTGTGTGTATGTCTGTGTGTGTGTGTAATGAAATTAAGAGGGAGATTGGTGGCCTGAACTTTGTTCAGGTCAGGAAGATTTATCTTCTCTTTCAAAGCTGTCTTATACAAAATTAAATTAAAACAAGCTCAGTTTTTAAACCCTGAGACCAGAGATGTCCTATAAGCAAACATTTTAAATTATTTTGTACATACATTTCCACGGTTTATAGAGTCATACTCAAGTAAAATACCAGATCTGACTAGATATGTTATATGGAATCATAAATCAATGTTATATAGCATCAACATTACTTGTTGTCTCAACTGCATTTATATAGTATGTTCTAGCGGTATCTGTAGTTACATATTGTTTCTTATCCACTTAATTTGAGAATCTGTATTTGAAAATATTCAGTTGAAAATATGAGAGATAATGGAAGATAAATGTATTTCCTTAGACTGCACGATAGAAATGGAAATGTGGTCTTATGAAGTAAGTAGATCATTATCATTAAAATTATATATCTTTTTTTATACAACAGTTGTATTTAAAGTAGATAACCGACCACACAGGTTTCTTATTTAAAATTTCCAGTGGTCTATATTTTGGCTAATCTTATTATTATTCCAAGGCAGTAAGGCCAGATAATTAAATTAACTGTGACTTTGCAAGTAATTTTCATATTTTTGAGAACATATGCTACTTTTCATCCTCTAATTTATTCAAACTTTGACCTGGAAAGTTTTCCCCCCTCCTAATTAACCTAAGGATCAATCTCACAGAATAATAACATTTTAATAAAACTGAATAACATAGTATGGATTATCATAAATGAATTCCAACATTCTTTTGATTATGAATATTCCTGAACACCTGGCAGGAGAGAGAGGCAGATTTGAAATAGCAGGACACCAGCCTAACACGGCCCTTCTTTTTAATCAGTGAATTCACTATTAGGTCTTGTCAGTCATCTGAGGAGTAAGATTTTTGTTCCTTAAGGTGTAAGTTTTCCTCAACACTACCATTACAGCTGGTTCCTTTTCCAGTGAGAGATCATGTTTGTCTGCCTATAACAGATAATTGTCTATTGTGGCTTAATCACATAAGGGTTAATTTTACCATACAGCAAGAGGGTCCAGAGGTGATAATAAAGTGGCTTCTCTAAACTATCCAAGTCCAGGCTTCTTCTAGATCTTTGCTCACACATCCTTAACCCAAGGCCTTCGTCTGAATATTCAAAAGTAGGCTTCCATGCATCCAGATAGAGCGTCCTTGTTCCAAGTAGCTAAAAGAGGCAGAGGCAAAAGCAAAGGACAAAGGAATAAGGGCAAGATAAGTTAAGTCAGTTTTCTTTAAAAAACACACACACAGATAAACAAAACCACTACAAACAAACCTTTGGGGGAATGCCCACCTGACTACTTCCAATTATCATCTCAGTGGCGAGAGGTTAATCAGACAGCCACATTCAGCTGTAAGACAGGCTTGGCTTGGCTGGGGTCACTGTCATGCAAAACAAAGTCACAGCTCTCTTAGAAAGGAAAAATGGGGAAATAAATATTAGGCAGCTAGAAGAGTCTGTTACAGAGCCCAGGTCTGATTGATTCAAGAATTCCTCAACCTAGACTCTGCAGATTAGTGGCATGAATTTTTCTACCTTTAACCTACCTTCCAAATTTGTTACTTTAATCACTGCCAATCAAAAATGTTGCTTTGAAAAGTAGCCCCAGAATTTTTACATCCCCTTTATTCCACTGACCTCCCAATTGCCCAGTTCCAGTGATCTCGGCATTCACTATGCCTAAGCTCCCACCAGCGTGGCTGTATCTCTTACCATGTAAAATTGATTCACTTCCAAGACTTTGATCTACAAGTCCCTCTCAGATTACCATCTCCTGTCCTTTCACTTTCCCGATTCCCTTATTCTCACTGAATCGGATCTATGCCTTCTTTGTGATTTGTAGGCTTTCACACTTCTCCCAAGTCTGATGAACAGACAGTTTCTTTCTATTTGCCAACTTTCTCCTCCTGTTCTCACATCCTCGTATCACTGATCTGGCAATCCAGTTTCATCAGTGCACTCATTTTATCAATGCACTCAATTATTTTCAAGTCCCTCTCTCATGGACTTTTCCACAGGATGCCTATCACTAAGACCATATGTAATAAGACCATATGTTTTGCTCTGTCCCAATGTACTGTGAATCTCTAGATGGTTCTACACAACACTGCCATCTTTATTCCCCAAGCAACTAGGAATGAAAGGGTTGGAAGGCCTTATTTTCATATCACCATCATCCCACCAAGTGCCATACCCTCTTTATATTAATATTTTTGTACATTTTGTGTACTTGTGGGGGAATAAGAGTCATAGGATTCTAGCAAGTAGGTGTAAGCAAGGACTGAGTAAAGGTTTAGGGAAAACATCGTGGTCAAGAGAAGAGAGAGATTTTGCCTTGTCCCTCTCAAATATTTTCTCCGAAATGAATATTCTCTATATTTCTTAAGGAACCTGAGACAGTTAAAACTCTGCTTTTCATGTCATCTCAACACTTACTTAAAGCAATGAGCCCGAAAAGCCTATGTGTGTGAAAGGATAGGGATCAAACAGGCACAGGGAGGAGGAGAATTCCCAGGGGATGATTAATATCTCAAAATAACATCCTCCCATCCAACAGTAACAAAGAAGCCATCTTCTTACCATTAGGGTCTGCTTCCCCAGTGTCAACATTTTTGATCTCAGAAAAAACAAATATTTGACACTCAGTGTTCACCTGTCATTTATAATTCAATAATACAAATATAGAAGGAAACGTTTTATGAAATTTCAGCAATGGAAAGAACTCTTTCCACTCCCCCAGGCCACAGAAGATACATATCCCCCTTCCCTGAATCTCCTAGATCTGCAGAATATGAACTATTATAGGAAACATTTTAGTTTTTTTTATTGAAGTATAGTTGATTTACAATGTTGTGTTAGTTTCAGGTGTACACAAAAGTGATTCAGTTACATGTGTGTGTATTCAGTTATATATGTATATGTATTCTTTTTCAGATTCTTTTCCCTTATAGGTTATTACAAAATATTGAGTATAGTTCCCTGTGCTATAAAGTATAGTTCCCTGTGCTATACAGTAGGTCCTTGTTGGCTGTCTAAGGAAACATTTTTTTAAATGCTGAAAATTAGGTAGTTCGCCTATACTTCTCACAGGAAAAATGTGATCAATTTCTCAACAAAATCACAAGCAAAGAACTCACAATAGAGAATAAACCTTTTGGGAATTAAAAATGACTATGACTCTAGGAGATGAAAACTTCTTGATACAGTTACTCAGTGCTAGGGAATTTGTTCTCACTAGATCTGTTCTGTTAACATGGGCGGCCAGCCAGCATTTCCATGAACTTTTTGTTATGGTGAACTTTTTATTGCAATGGTGCGTGTAGGAGGGATTTGACCTGTGTAGGTCCCAAGAATTCTTTTCCAGAATATAACTCACTTTGACAAGGCATTTAGATACACAGGTATACTTTAAATAGAAATATCTCCAGGCTTCAGGATCCTATGCTGTCTAAAACTGCAGCCACTCAAAGGAATAATTGTTTGGCTTCAAAACAAAATAAACTTAGAAATGTGCTTAGTAATTTTATCGATATAATTAATAATTACTACTCATAATATATACTATGTTTATTGGATATGATGCCAAAAATTTGAATTCAAGATCTCCTTCCTGGTACAAATGTCATTTGAAAAAAAAGTGTGGTTTTTTTTGGTATAAATTCTGTATATTTACTTTCCAGATGCTTGTGAAGTAAGACCACAGGGCTATTTAATTCTATGATCTTATAGTTATAAATTTGGACATAACAGGAGAAAGAGCTTTCAAATAAAATTCCTGTAATACTGTGTTTAAGATTCTAGTAAAGTTTGACATTAAGTAATAAGAAATCTGAATATGATCTATCTTATCAGTAAGAGAAAGTGAAAACTTACATATTACCACCAATTATGTGCAAGATGCTCTTCTAGATGCTTCTTTTGCTTGGGCTTGAGGTGAGATGTTAAATGCATGTATGTATGTGTATATGTACAGGTGTGGTTATATATAAATATATATTTAATTATAACTCAAACATTCAAAGCATCACAAAATAGCCCAGGAGATACACTTGTCATTTGTTAAGTTCATGCTTGTGTTACTCAAGTATGTGTTGTACCTGTCATAAAACTAGCAATGGACTTTGCATCTGGGTTAAAACACATCCAACGTTAGAATCAGCAGCATTTCATGCAAGAAACTGACCCTTCTTGCCCTTCCCATCTCCTACTCCTCCCCAAACCCCCCCACACGTTCTTTTTGCCAATGTGAGAGAGGGTGAAAGATCACTGTATTCTGATCCTAATGTCCTTTGAAAATAATTTGGTATTGTAACAATCATTAGTACCTTGGCCAAATATTCTCAGCTTTGCTCTTTCAGGCACATGTTAGGATGCCTTCCTTCCCTTGGGCTTCTCTAATCTTGGAATCAAGCTTGGCCTTGTAGTCGGTTTTGGCCAGTCAAATGTGAGAAGTGCTGTTAGTCACTGTAGAAAGAAGTTTTTAAAGCTAACATGTGATTCCTCGTTCTCTTTCTCTGACAACCGTCAGGACACTGGTGTGCCATCAGCCTGGGTTATTTATGGACCACAATGAACAGGGACTCCTGCCAACCAGGATAAACACAGGGCACAAGCAAGAAATAAACCTTAATCATTTTAAACCATCAAGACTTTCAGATGTTAATAGTGCATCATACGTTTAGCCTATCCTGACCAATACAAGTGGGAAAGTAGATTTTCTTCTCTGAGATTGAACTGCCATCTAAAACCTAGATAAACAATCACAGTGAATTATTACTTTAAGATCTGGATTCTTTGTATTTATTCCTTCATTCAGGAAACATTGGAGAGTCATGATGGCATTGATCACTTTGCTAGACCTTGGGGTACAGAGATGAATGAGGTGTGGTCTTTTGACCTCAGGGATCTGGCATTCCAAAACACATTTCTGACATGTGATCAGATAAATAATAGGAAATCAATCCCATGCACTTGAGTTGGCTGTGTAGTTGGTCAAGCACTTTATGGGAACCTTGGATATAAAAGTATCGTCCTAATCTGAGAAAATGTTGTGTGCAAAAGAAGAAATTATAAAAAACTGTTCAGGTTATGTTGAAAGGCTCACTGCAGCTGAGAAACATGTCAAAACATTAACCTAATCATATCATGTATACCAAGAGAAAAAGAAGAATTAAAAGTATATTTTTATGTTCTTTTATTATTTCCACTTACTTTGAAATAACGAAACAAAATATTTGGAAGTTGTGCTAAGTTCCCTCGGGGTCATTCAGAGCTATACTTTTTAATATTCTTCATTTCCAAGGACATTTTATGATCAACCTTACTTGGATACAAAGATTGTAGACTCTTGGCCAGTACCGGCTTAAAAGAAAAATCTCTTGGTGTTAATTTAGTGCTTCTCAAACCTTCTCATGCATACAAACCAACTGGAGTTTTGTTAAAATGCAGATTCTACAAACCTAACAAGCTCCCAGGTGATGCCACTGCTGTTGGCCTGAGACCACATTTTGAGTAGCAAGGTGTTAATCCATCAATATTTGACATCATGTGGGAAGGATATAGTCAATTATTCAAACTATTTACTGAACATCAACTATAACAGAAACATCAAGCATTTCATTATGCCAGATTCTAATGATTAAATGGTAAGCAGAAAAAATCAAGTTTTCCATGTTCGTGGGATTTAAATTTCGGTGGAGAAAACAGAAAATAAATGAATGACAATACAAACATTTTTAAATTTTTGATAAGAACCATAAAGAAAATAAACATGATGCATCCTATAGAGTAAAGGGGGAATATCTGGCCATATGAGATATTTAGGGAAGAACTGAGGAAGTAGCAATTAAACAATGAGCTGAAAAAATGAAGGAGCCAGTTACACAGAATGGAAGAAAACAGCCTCCCGAGGAAGTACAACATCTTAGCTAGTAACTTAGAATCTTAGAGAATTTGACTAATTAGAAAGGAGACCAATACAGCTAAAGTCAAGTAAGCATTTGGAGGAGAACTAGACTGGAGACAGACCCTGCAGTATACTTTAGATTTTGGAATTTTTTTAGAATTCTAAGATCAATAAAAATTCACTAAAGGAACACTTGCCTATTTAAATAATAAATGGACGCAACCTTTATTATTTGGAGAACACAAGGGCAAGAGCAAAAGTGGGGCTATGGACCCCATTGAGAAAGGGGATTTAGGAAGCTACGTAGTGGTGGTAGTAATAGCAGTAGTAGTAGCCACAGCAGCAGAGTAGTTGAGATCAGAGATGATGGCATCAGGGAGCTGACATTGAACCCAGGGAGAATAGGAGAGTTGGAGATGTATTTCTGATGAGAAGAACGATACAGAAGATGGCCCACGTGTTTGGCTTGAGGAAACAAGTGGCTAACAGCATGATTTACTGATGTGTGGAACCCAGCACTGAAACAGGTGTGCGGAGGAAAGGCAGCATTTCAGTTGTAGACGTGTTGACACGTAGAAATAGTAAGTAGTCATCAAGTTATACAAGTCTGGAGCTCAAGGATGGTTCTAAGCAGTTGATAGAAACATAGAAATCATTAACCATGGGGCCGCTGTGTCACTTAGGGAGAGGGCATGGAAGAGAGAGAGAAGATCCAGCTCTGGAGTACTCAAAATTTAGATATTCAGAGATATCTAAGGTATCTTTTGCAAAGAATACCTGGAAGGAGGAAACACAGGAGAAAACTGATTTTGGTTTTGTTCTTTGATAGGACAGAGGTAGAGCTTCTATTTTAATAAATGGAAAAACAAAGAATATGCGCATAAATATAGGTGGGTGTGCTGATTTAATGGAGAATATCAGTCCTCTGATGGTACCTATTCACTGAAGAAGAAGGAGTGGGGAGCTGTAAGGGTAACTAACGAGTGGGGTGAGAGAATGGAATAGCTGTGTTCTGGTAAATGCTGGTAAATACGCAGGTAAATAACTACATTTTCTCAAAAAAGAGTGTCTTTTACATTTAGAGCTACAAACTGGAATTGTTTCTCATATGTGAAATAGGAGCCAATATGCATTATTTTTCATATGGAAATCCAGTTATAATAAACCTGTATCAATTATTCTATTTACCACTCTTTCCCCACTAAACTGTAGTATCATCTTGTCAATTAGCAGTTAATTTTATGTATGTGGGCCTATTTCTGGACACTGTACTCTAGTGGTCAGTTGAAAGCCTTTGTTTTTCAGCAAGGTTTTCATTCTATAAAATGAAGGCTCAAGTAAAATCTGTTGGTATATTCTTCAAACTACCAGGACATCTACTGAAGTTGAGTCAATATCTACATATGAAATTGGATTCTCACACATTATGTTCTCCAAACAGAATGTGAAGTAGATATAACCAAAGTGGTATTATAAAACTGGTCCATACAAACAAACATTTTATGCTGAAAAGCAATATGTGAAAATCTTCCATTACAGAAATAACAAGTACAGTTACTAATCCTTTAAATATCCCATTGCAAATGCACAAACACCAGAAATAAGACTTTGTCAAACAAAGGGATCAACAAAGTAAATATCCATTAAATAACCAAATTTTTGAGTTTAAAGCCATCAGTAAAATAAACAATAAATTATGACTCAAATTTTACACAAAACCTTTCAATACAAAAAATCACCATGTCCTTGTTTGTTTTGAAGCTATGCAATAAGGGTAATCCTTTATTATTCTCTCACATCTGGAACCATGTCAAATATTACTTTGGTAATTCTAACTTTAATGCAAATGCATTTCTAGAACAACTTAGCTAAACTGACATAGTGCCCTGAGGTACCCTGATGATTTCATATATGATATATTCTTTGAAATGTTGACTATTTTCCTTCATGCTTAAATGTTATTTCACTTGGTTTTTATATTCATGATTTATTCTGCAGGGTATATTGCATTAAAGATCTGACATGAAAGCCAAGAGATAAAGTCCTATAAAATCAAATAAAGACTATCATGAACAGTTTTATTTTATTTTGTTTTAAATGGGGATGGATAGGGAATCACAGTATACAGTTACAACAAACTTTTAGTTCAAAAACATGATTGAATTAAATGGAACATTTAGTTGAGTTAGAGAGATTAAATCTTTTGACAAGGTGAAGTTGAGTTTTCTGTTTAGTCTACCTTGCTAGAGAGTAGATTTAAAGGGCAATAGAACTTTATGAGAATTCATCTCCTCCTCAAAGATTCTGGCCCCAAAGCAAATGCAGTTTCTGGTAGATTCTCCATTTCTATTACCTTACTTTCCATTTCAGTGTAGTATTAGAAAATTGCCCTCAAATCACTGGTTGCAAAATATTAACTGCATTTTTAAGCATCTTAATTTCATGTTGGTGAAGAATTGTTCTTCAACTTTATTTTTAAATAAAATTAAACCTGACAGTAAATTCAAGGATAAAATTCAGACTTTTATTTTTGGCCTCCCCATTCTCTAAGCACCAAATTTCTTTCTTCTTGAATCAGAGACTATATACTGAATATGTTTAAAACACAGCCAAGTGCCATATTTCTCTAACATGTAAATATTTTAACAGTAAATTTGAAATGCATGTGGTCCGATGAAGAAGAATAAAGAAAAAGAACCGATAATGATCTCTTACTTCCCATTAACAGAGGATTTCATATATTGTGGGCATTGAGTCCGCAAATCACTTCCATCAGATATTCTGAGCCGGACTATTGTTCAAAAACATTAAAAAGGAGAACATATTAGGTTTTCATAACCCACAGAGATCACTTGACTTCTTGTCTCATAAATGGAGACCTGGGAGCTGGGAATTGTCCTTGCCACACCCAGTCCCCAAGGTGGCCCTTCATTCTACTCACTTCAATTGAAACTCAAATATTCACAAACCCTGATTTTGTAGCTTCCTATCTAGCTAAGAAAGCTTATTTCTGATGGTATGAGAAGGATAACAAAACTCCAAGATTTCTCCTTTTTGTCAGAAACAAGAAATGCATTTAAATTTGGGCCTCCAGACAAAATACCACTGTGATGGTTAATTTTATGTGTCAACTTGTCTAGTCTGTGGTGCACAGTTATTTTGTCAAACACCAGTCTGGATGTTGCTCTGAGACACTTTTGATGTAATTAACATTTAAATCAGTAGACTTTGACTAAAGCAGATTAACTTCCATAAATTAATCTCATCCAATCAATTAATTGAAGACCTTTAGAGCAAAAAGTGAGGTTTTTAGAAGAAGGAATTCTCAAGATTGCAACATCAAGTTTTATCTGAATTTCCAGCCTGCAGCTTGCCCTACAAATTTTATACTTGTCAGTACCCATCCATGATCGTGTGTCACAATTACTTAGACTAAGTCTATAAATATCACTCTAGATATCACTTCTACAATTCGCCAAAAACACTACCTGTGTATGAATCTCAACTTAACTGCAGAAATTCACAGAATAAGTGTTTTAGAAAAAATACATGCAACAATAACGAAGTGGTAGTTACATAACTTTTTAATAGCTTATTTGATAAGCTTTATCAAATACTTTATCATAACTTTTTTTTGTGGAATATCCAGTAAAAACTACTTGAATTTAAAGGAAAAAAAAAAATACTAGTCCATTAGCTTCAGCTGCCCTTCTCCAATGACATATTATTTCTGGTCTCAAGAGTGTATCATAAGGAACAAAGAAAATTGGATTATGAGTAATTTCACTCCCTTCTCTCAGAAATCATATATAGAACAAAGCATTACACATTCAACTGAGAGTTTTTGCATAGTAACTATCTTCTAGGCACTCTCTTAGGCAATAGGGATAAAATCATGACTACTGTATAGGTTGTTCGGGTCCTTTTGTCACAGGTATATTTGTCTCGCTGAGAGAAAGTTGGGAGTGAAAAAGTTATATGAAGAAGTAACACCTGTGAAGGAAAAGGGGAGGGAGAAGAATGGGATAAGAGAAGCCCTCAGATCATGATACAGTCTCTGCTAGCCAAATGGAGAAAAAAGTTGAAAGTTGGGGAAAAGTTGGCCCCCTTAGAAGAGTTTTTCCTTGGCAGCAATGGTTAGGACCTGCACTAACTTCTGGTTCAGCCACTGCCCAGGCCTTCCCCTGAGAAGGGCAGGCTCTCACCTAACACTACTGTATTCAGTCTTTGACTGGGGTCACCCACAGAAGAGCATGACCTCAACTCGAAAACCAGAGTGGATCTTGAAGGAGCTAAAAGCTGGACACACTCCTGACTGCTGGGCACTGAGTCTTTTCTTAAAGGGATACCTGAGCAGCAGATCTCCATGTCTGACATGATCTACCCATTGTACTTCACTGATCCACTTCTCTGTGTAGGTTTGGGATGAATCCCCTCCATGGTTCCCGGGTGAATCTCTTCCTGAGGTGAAACTCAGAAGTGGGAAAAAGAGGGAAGAACCACAGGCTCCAGTAGTCTCGGGGCTATAATCCGTACTCATTTCTCCCTCTTTTACTGTCCATTCTAAATTCTCCCCACCCTCAGATACTCTTTTTGCCGGTCATAGTGGTTTATCTGGTGGTGTGAACCAAGCACTCATTCCTGAATTGTCTGAAGCCCTAGTAGTCATGCCCATCCCAGGCTGGAAATGATGCACTTTTCTGTTTCCAGTTACAATTAGACAAGGGAATATCATGAGTCACCCCAGTGAGTCAGCCAAGCTCCATACATCTTCTTCCCTGTCCCTGCTGTGAAATAGCAGCCCCATCGCCTTCTGATAATCAGGTTCAATTATCCCTGAAAAGAAGTGACTCATCTTCTTACTCACTGGTCCCTAAAGGGGCTAGGTGGTATCCTAGCTTATAATACTTTGAGACTCTTTTGGTGCTCCAGGCAAGACTGCATCTGTGTTTGGGACCAGATCCACAACCTCTAACCCAGCAGCATCCAAACTTGAAGGGACGGGAACCATAAAGTCGCTTGTAAGTCATGGGGCGTAGTGGAAGGTAGGGCAACTTCCGCTTCTATACCTTGGTTCCTGAATCTAACTATTGTTTCTATGGGGGGGTACAGTGCCATTTAGTGATTTCCAGTTTAATGCTTGTACTGCATCTTGGTGAGTGGCACCTTACCCTTACAGGCCATTGCCTTTCGGCTATCACTTCGCCTTTGGCAAGCCATTTTCATGCCCATAGTTTCCGGGTGATGCAGAATGTGAAACCAGTGGATCTCATGGTGATGGGTCCAATCCCACATCCCTTTTACTGTGAGGTTGTTCCCCTGATTGAATGCTGTTGTGTGTGGAAGGCTACGCCTGTGGATCAGGATTTCCGTAAGTCTCTAGACAGAGGTTCTATGGAGAGAAAAGACAAACACATGCATGGATTAAGTGTTTATTCTTGGGGAACAAACCAATGGTTCTTTCAAGACAAAAGGGGCAAATGTAGTCACCTTGTCACCAAGTGGCCACAGTTTGTTTCTTTGAGGAATAGTGTCATAAATCTAACATGTCATTGGCAGGTTGGCCTCAGTGGTAGCATTGGCAAGATGGCTGGAAATCTATGCTCTTGAGCCTTTGCATTGACTCATCTCTTCTACCATGGCCCCTGAATTAATGTGCCCACCATCCCAGCATTGGGGTGAATTCTAGCAAATACTGGTTGATACCAACCAAGTCATTTTGTCTACTTGGCTCCTTAGTGCTTCTTCTCTGGTGGATGTTCCCTGGTGGGGATCAGCCAGTGACACAAAGATCCTCACTTTATACCCACTCTTGTGTCCATGTATGTGCCCTACCACAGAGTTCTTTGTCTCTGATCTTCCAATACATTTCCTGCCAGACACCCTAACCAGCCAGCCAGGCAATTTTCCACTTTCTATAAAGTTTATATTATACGTATTCTAAACTCAGGCCATTTCTCCTTCAAGTGATGGGCCACTTGCAGTTCTTGAAGATTTTTTTCTCATGGTGTTTTTTAAGGCCACTTCTGAGTGGCTCTGCTCTGCAGCTGCCATCCATTTTTGGACTGCTTTCTCATCCTGAGCTTACCCGTCCATAAACCAAGTTACGCTTTTTTTCTTCATTTTATGTCAATTATACAGAACCCTTCAGAGATCAATGTGTGTGAGCTGAGGGAGGGATGCTGATACAACAATGGTGGTTACCTGGGAATCTGGGGGAACTGCACAGGCAGCTTGTTTGTGCCTTCTGACCAGGACCTTGTGCTTGATCCCAGATATATCATTTCCAACTTACGATGGATGACCACTGTGCCCACTTCACTTTATGACTTATAAGTCCAAAATAACCCAGCCCATTATGGCAGTTCCAGATGCATGGTCACTTGGTACCCTATGGTCAAGCGTTTTGTCTCTATAAGAGCTCAGTTAAACCCCAGAAGCCATTTTTAAAAGGTGCATATTTCTCTGCTGCAGATAGAATGTCCTTGCTCCCGTAACTCAAGAGTCCATGTTGTATTTCTCCTAGTTACACCTACTCTCAATTGTACACTACATCTTTTTTCATTACTGACCCACATGTTATAAGGTCTGCAGATTGTATGGCCCAAATGGCAGAACTGCGTGTTATGCAGCTTGGACCCCCTCTTTATTGCTTCAGGCCCAGCTCAAAACTATCAGCCTTCCATGTCATCCAGTATAAAGACCAGAATAGTATTCCAAGTTATGCAATATATTATCTTCAGAACCCAAAGACGTCTACCAGGCTCTGAGCTTTCTTATTTGTATAGAGAATACAAGTTGCATCAATTTGTCCTTTACTTTGGAGAAGCTGTTCTGGCATGAACTGGATACCTGGACTCCTAACATTTCACTGAAGTGGCAGAGCCTAAATCTTTATGAGATTTGTTTCCCACCCTTAGGACTAGATGTGCCTTATCTAGACCTCCAGGATACTGGCTACCTCTTGCTCTTGCCTGATTGACATGATGCCATTGGTGTAATGGATCTATAGATTTTTTGTAGGATACCCAGATTGTTCAGATATCCAGATGGTCAAGATCTCTTTGGATTGTATCATGGCAGAGGATGGGAGGATTACCATAGCTCTGGGGAAAAATTAAAATGTATGTTGCTGTGAATGTGAATTTTTATGGTTCTCTTTCCTGATTGGAATTTAAAGAATGCATTTATTTATTCAATGGTCACATGTCATATACCTGAGGCCATATTAACCTGTTCTAGCTAAGGTATCACACTTGTTACAGCAGCTGTGATCAAGACTCCTAGAAGTTTGAGCTTGCAGTAACCCACAGTCATTCTCTAGGATACACTTGATGTCTGTAGGGCATCAAGTGGGGTATTAAAAGAAAATATGATAGGAGCCATTATCCTTGAATTTACTTTGAGATTGGAATTATTCTCTGCCATTCCCCCCCTTCCAATATAGTATTGTTTTTATTTATTCCCTTGCCCTGTGACTAGTTTTAGAGATTTCCACTTGCTTTTCCCCCTGATGATACAATGTGAGAGTTACTCCAGCTACCAAGTGCGTCCATTCATACTCAGGGACCAGTGAAATGATCACCAGGCAAATCTATAGACACACTGAAAACCAGACTTAAGCCAGGAGTCCACTTATTTCTGGACTCTATATACCCTCTAAATGAGGAGCCATGATGATGCTTCAAGTTCCCAGGTGTCAATGTCTACCCAGAGCTAGTGTTCAACAGTAAATTATGTGGGAATTCTTTTCTCATTTTAGATTTACTTAAGGTAATGCCATGGATGTCTTTGGGGAAGGACTAAGGAAATCCTTTACAGTGTATACTTGCCCTGACCTTATCCAGTCCTTCTCAATGGAGAACCAAGCACTTATTGCATCAGTGGGTTTAGTGTCAGAAAACTGGATCAGTTCCAGAAACTAGGCAAAAGATTTTGAACTTTTTAATAGTGCAACTGCCCTCAGCTTCCTGTCCATCCAATATTGCTCTCTTTTAAATAACAATGTTAAGCAGTGCCCTTGTTTACTGCTCATCTATTTTGTGCCTAGGAACACCATGCTTAACCATCACCATAACTTTCTATGTGTCAGGTCCACTTGGCTGCCAATCTGAATTCTCAGGCATTATAATAATTATCTGACATACCTGGCTTCCAGTGTCTAAGTGCTGATACCTGACCTCTACTCTTTCAGAGTCTCTAAAATATCCATTATCAGTGAGTTCAATTCTGTTCAGAGGAAAGCCGTCACTGAACTTCTTATCGGTGCTGGTATCTTTTCACTAGCACATTTCTGATGGTCTTACCAAGTCATATGCTCTTCCATTTCCCATGGAATGTAGTTCTCTGGTGGGACTTTATGTGTCTCATAATATATCTATCCCAGTTTACCCATTTCCATGAGCTCTTAGCCCCTTCTTCTTTCTCACTCAGGTATTTCCACCTTGCTCAGTGTGACCCATCCCTGTTTTGAGGTTTCTAGGAGTCACCCTCTAACTTTGAGCTTATATTTACACAAATTCAAGACCCATCCTCTTGGGTCTAAGCCAAGGATTGCAATCCCTTTATCCCAAAAAATGTTTTCACAAGTCAATAAACTCTCCCTAGATGGGTCTTATTTTCTGGTCTCCTTATTTAAGCACTTTCAGTATCAATACAGTCATGTGGATAGTCCCAGGCCTCTACCAGTACATGTTGGGTAGATTTCATTCCTTTGGGATTATACTCCCTTCCTTCCCTCAGCAGGCCCAACACTTCTCTGAATGGATTATATGTTCCTTAACTTGATTATCAGCCTGGCAGCCAGGGGAGAAAGTAAGGTCAGCTGAAGACTGCAGTATCTATTTCTTTGTGGGATAAAGACCTCTAAGCATCTTCCAGTTTGGGGGGTGGAAAATGTTACCTCATTAACAAAAGACAGCTTTATCACTCTCATTGCTTAGGAAATTCCAAGAGTTTTAGAAACTCTGTGCCAGAAATGGGAATGAAGACCAAATATATTCATCTTCATATAATAAATCACAATATCACAAATACATTTTAAGAAATGAATCAATAGATGAATGGTCAAGCCCTGACACTTGGCACTTAGCTTCAAGTTACACGTGATTTTTAAAATTTTAACACCATGAGAGCATAGTATACTAATTCAATTGATGTAGAACAATAAACAGGCACATTAATGAAGCAGCTTTTTATATTTGTCAAAAGAAATTAAATTGGGGTTGGCAAACGAATAGGAGAGTTTCTATGAGTCTCCTAGATAGATTAACAAATTCAAATTTATAAACTTAATATTATGGCAGGTGTAAAAGAAAATTAATAAACAAAAACCTCAATTAAATAGAGTTGGGAGACCAGAAGGGGAGCTCTCAGGGCTTGAGATGATAGCAGAGGCTAAAAGGAAGAAGAAAGACTTACCGTTTTTTTTTTCCTGCCAAGGACTCAGCCAATGAAAAGCCACAGACTCTTTGTTTACAATAGCTCTCCCAACTTCCTTTTCCTCTCCATTAAAGTGTCCTCCTTCCCTTGTCTTGTGGGAACTTGCATATGGCTTGCCATGGTTTCAGACCCCAAGTTGCAATTCATTGTTGGTCCCAAATAAACCTAACTGTGCTAGAGATATATCTGGCAGGCTATTTGTTTTAGGTCAACATACCAGAAATTCTGAAATTATTAACAGCAAAAGAGATTTTGTAAGGTATTATTATGAAAACACTTTTAGAAACAACATGTATTGATTATAGGAATGTAGCAATACTTATTACCATTCATTCATGTCAATCTAAATAAAGAGGTAAACTGAGGCAAGCTTGAATTACCAGAAAATGAGTTTGGGGAGGAATATCAGAGGAATTGCAATTCAGGAAACTCCAGTTGTGACAAGATGCAGGCCAGTCCATTGAAAGTTTGGGGGTGGCTGTACTTATGGGCAAAGGATGTGTGCAAAGAAGAAATTATTTAGATGGCAAAGAAAAGAGTAACAAATATGTTAACTCATTTTTTCAATATTTTGATACAAAGTGTTTTAAGTTCTGAAAAACTGTATTGATTTCTAGCCAATTTATTGATTTTCCTTGAGTGTACCTGAGCCTTGTCAGATGAATAGACATCTCACAAGACATATAAAAATTTGTGATATAGTTAATTTTTTTCCAAAAATTTTATTCCTCCAGAAATCAAGATATTTTATGATGTTGAATTCTCTTAAAATATATTGCAGTAGATGTATAGTACTGTTACTGTATTGCCGAGGTCATTAAATCCTTGAATTTCCTAAGAAAAAAGGACTATTGCATAATTTAGAGGTGCCTGAGGGTAACTCATTTACACATCATGTCTGTACTTACCCAATGCTAAGAATAACTTGTCTGTTGGCTATATGCTTTTCATAAAACTTCATTTCTTTTTTTAAAAAAGTTGATAGTTAAAATTATATGATAAATTATGTAAATTAGCCTTACAATAAACCAGGAAAATATGTATTACCTATTGATACAGCACACATTTAACTCTAAATATAAACATACTTATTTAGATTTAAGAACAGAAAACTAATCCTAAGTTGGCAAAAGTGCCACAAGTTAAGTTAGTACTGTAGGGAAACTCCAATAACTTCCTCATTAAGTTGACCTTCAACATGCTATACAATAAATCGAAATTAGTGACATCATTTTAAGTCTTCATATTATGAGAATAATCTTCATTCACCAGAACATGCTCCCTTAGTAATTCTTGAGTAAAATATTTATCATTTTAACAAAATTATAACAGCCACTACATGGCACATGTCTCATTCTATAATTATAATATTTAAGATAGAAAAATTTAAATTGCTTCTTGTGGTTTTTGCCTGAGCCTTTAATTTAATATGAAGAAGTACATAGTTGGTATAAGTTCTGCACATTTGTTATATGGTTGCTCAAGGCATGTAGGTTGGACCACTATTGAAAAGTTAAATTATATTGCCCTAGGGTTCTGTGAATAGTTCCATATATGTGAAGATTATCATAACATTTTCTGTATTGTATTTCATGAATATATTTTTAAAAGCCTTAGGTGTAGGTGAGATCAAACATTGAAATAACACAGTGCATGATTTTATTTCAATGTTTTCATATGTGAGATATTGAGAAATCACACATTTAAAAAGAATATTCCTTCATTTCCAATATGTGTGTCACTATAAATCCTTCATTTCCAATATGTGTGTCACTATAAATCTGTTTGAATGCAGAAATAATAATCATTGCCTTTAAAACATTGTTTCTAGAAATACATATGTGTAATATTTTGGTGAGAATGAGTTTCAAATTTTCCAACATGTTATTGTCACTGAATTGTCTTTTATGTACTGAAGCAGAATTTATCTAAAATCTCAATAAATTCAGGTCATAATATACTCATTTCAGAAAAAAAAAGTCCCCTTTTTTCTATCAGAAACTAATATACTGTCATCTTGGTATTTAAAATGAAAGAATGCTGGAAACTTATGAGGATAATTATCTATTCCACTTCCTTTCCTCTGGGCGAGACCACATTCAAACAAAACCAAGAGGATTGCTTTCTTTAGAAATGAATAGGAAAACAGACTAAATCCCTCCAGAATATCAGTGTTTATATTCAAGGACATCTTCTAATATCTTGCCTACATCTTTTATTCTGTTTATATATGATATTATTTTACTGGACTTCATGAAAAGCAGAATAACTACCTTGTTTTCTCTGCTCTCATAAAAACAACTTCAGTCTCTGATTTCCCCCCCAGCCAAGTTGCTTCCAGCTGCTACCCTGCTATACATGAAAATGGTAATTTGGCCTCAACTCCTAACTAATGCTCTATCTCTCTGATTCTCTTCACCAACAAACTTCTTTCACAAGCTGTCTTACATCACAGCGTTATTCTCTTAACTCTTCAGGAACTTCTCAACCTACCCTAATCTGTCTTTTGTTCTTATTACTCCAATGAAATTGTTCTTGCTGAGGTAAAAAATGGTTTCTTTGTCACTAAAGCCAATACACATTTAATAGTCTTTATTTACTTGAACTTTCTGTAGCAGTTAAGACTTTTGACATTGCCCTTCTGGAAACACTGTCTTGTTTTCTATGATACCACTTTCCTGATGTCCCTGGCCATTCTTAAAAGTGTACTCTGTTCATTTATCCTTCCCAACCTAGTAAATACATTTGAAGTTCTTTAAGATTTGATCTGGAACCTGTTACCTTGTTACTGTATTTTTTCTCTAGGCAATATCAACGGTATTCATGGATTCAATGATTATCTATTACTCTACACCCATGTTTATAGTCTAGGCCTATCTCAGTTTCAAACCATATATAGCTAAACTCTATACCAAACTTGACAATTGTATATTGCATATGAACCTGAAATGTATTATTTCTGAAACCGAATTATGATCTTAGCTCATATAACTCTTCCAGTATTTTCTATATCAACAAACTGACATGGCCAGAAAATCAAGTACACAAGGCAGAAATCTGGAAATCATCTTAGACATTGTCTTTTTTTGTCTGTGTCTCCCCAATATTGTTGATTAATAACATTTGCAGGTATTATTCCATTAAAGTCTTTCCAATGTCTCTACTTCACCCATATCTTTATTACAAATCTTATCCTTTTAAATCAACTCTAATCTGGCCTTCAGAAGTAGTCCACTAGCTGTTCTCTTTGTTTCTTTCAATTGGGTCTCCCTTTCACAATGTAGCTGGCATGATCTTTTCCAACTAAAAGGCTAACCATGCCATACACCACCCACCCACACATTCATGCATGTAAAATCCTTTATTGGCTTCCTATGACCCTTAAAATGTTGACCAAAACTTTAGCATGATCTTTAAGATAATTAATGAGCTCAATCTTTCAAAATATCTTCAGTTTCATCTCTCCCTATTCTTTTTATTTGCTGGCTTCAGCTGTATAAGACTTAGTTCAGTTTAGCAAATGCTCACTGCTCCCTTCAGCTACTCTGTTACAACATGTTTTCTCCTTTGCCTGGAATGCTCTTTTCCTTTTCACTGAGTTAAATTCTTACTCATTCATTCCAAAATCAGTTCAAATTTCCTCATAAATATCTTTCTTAATCCCTCATAGTAGGAGGATCATTATGACATATGTTCTCTGATTAATCTGAACACACTTTTTATATTCTGCATCATAGTTCCTGTGGCGGATATTATCATAGCCCCCCCACTAGGACGTAAGCTCCACAGTGGCAAAGTGGGATCTGTATTTCCTGTGCCTCGAACCATAGCCTGAGCACAGCAGATACTCAATATTATTGAGTATTAATATTTCTTTCACTCTGGGTAAACACATGAATGAACTTCTGATCAAGGGAATGCCTGTAGCATAGCTACAGCATCAAGAAAACAAAACCTCAGGTTGACTTGCAGCTTGGGTTGTCACAAGCACTGTAGAAATTATCAAATTGTTGAGACAGTTTCAAGTACACCCAGGGCAATGATAATAAAGTCCTTGGCATCTGGTTTATTAAAGATCAGCCTGGTCCTTCTAATCCAGTGGGGAAACTGTTAGAGAAAAATATCTTCCAAGTGGCAACTACAGACAAATTGCAAAGCTCTAAGGATTGCTCTATGAAATGTTGCACTTATGCTAAACAGATGATGGTGCATAAGGAGGTGTACCCAGTTATTCCAGAGACCAGGGCACAATTACTTTTCAAAAAGCAATTGCCTAGCCTGGAATACCAGACCGGGAATACTTAAAACTTTGTCATCAACCCATAGCTCTACAGAATTGTGAAAATGTGTAGGTTAAGCAAATAATTAGGAATAGGAGGTCAGGAGAGTACTCTTATTCTGTGGTAACAATTTTTCATTAAACATATAATAAATACCAATTACACAATATTCTGTATATGGAAGTATGGAAAATTCTAACATCTAAAGAATAGCGTTACTGCCCTTAAAGGACTTATAAATTGTAGCATTCTTAAACTCAGACCTACCAATTTGCTCTCCACTGGTCCTAGATGTATAAACTTAACAAAATATTTGTGTGTGTATTTATATATTAAAATATATTGACAACATATATACTTAAATTATATATTATTTGCATATATCATAATATATTTATATAATATATATTACATATACATATATATTTATATATTATATAATTTAAATATATATGATTTATAACTATATATAATTATATATATACACAAATATACTTATTTTCTCAAATGCACTTATACCCATATTTAACCAGATCCAACCAAAAAGATCATGCTATCAAGGCTGAAGAAACAGAAGGTATCTACTTAATAAAGTATAAGTCTCTGAAAATTGATGCACACACATATACATCTAGTCAGTTAATTTTTTAATTCTCACAATAGCCCTAGGAGTGAAGAATCTGAAGTACAGAGAGGTCATGTAACTTCTCCAGTTACCAAGAAACCCTGAACTACTTTATTCTAATTACAATGCCTTTTTCACCCACCATACTAATACAGTGTTTCTGTGTCTCTGACACATATTAAATATTTTATAGTAACCCATATATATTAGTATCATGAGAGGAATACAGTGCAATATTATTTCAATGAATTTTAAAATGTTTTCAGATTATAAATTGGCTGTTAAACTGGTAAGAGAGACAGAGAGAGAGAGTGTATGTATACATGCATATGTGAAAATAACTGGAAATAGGAGAGAAAAGTTGAGAACATTAACATCATTCTCCTTCATTTTACAGAATGGAAAATTTAAATAGTTGCCCCAAATTATGCTCTATCTTTCTCTGTGTATCTAGTTTAGCCTACTACTATTACTGTAGTCATGATAAAATTGTATTGTGAGTCTCCAGGTAAAGTTCCTGAAAGTTAGTTCTCTACAATAAGTGTCAAATCTAAAAAAGCCAATGACATTCTGTAGAAGGAGCAGAAAAGTTGAAAGAGTCTATCATTAATTAGTTCTTTTTTCTCTGGTTAACCAATTAACAAATATCAAAGGAAAATTATCAGATCAGGAAAGAGAAGTATATTTACTAGAACCCTTGGTATCTAGTTACAAAAACTCTTTGAGGACTATCTTGTAAAACCCAAGAATGGAAATCCTGTGGAATTTTAAAATGAAGTGTAAGCAGGACCTTAAAACTCTTTTCTTTTTCTCTTGCATAACCACTCCCTACTAAAAATAAACAAACAAGTAGTGGAGTACATGCAAATTGTGACTCAGTTTCCTTGCTACAGATCTTGTTGCTTCTTTCTCTCTTTCTCTTTCTCCTTTGTCCCAAAATTCTCTTCCCACCAAGAGGGTTCTAACCCTATTGATTATATTGTTATTTATTTATTTATTTACTTATTTATTTTCAAGTATGCAATCCTTTTCCTTGAAACTGTTTAGGAAGATCTATTGTTTTGTGAGGAATAGATACCAAAAATGACCAAAAAAAAGGGACTTAGGAAACATCCAAGAAATGTAAGAAATATATATTACAAAGAAGTTAGTGGGACAATCTGATGAAGGTATGTCCTTTTGTAATAGAAAATAGATCAGACACAAGTTAAGTAGTTCACAAGATTTTTCCACATAGTGAGAGAGATAGAAACCAATTAGACCCACTATTATTAGGTGACTAACAAATTTCAGAGAAGCAGATCCACCCACAGTTACAGAGCTATAGAATATGCTCTCGTCAACATAGTGATAGAATTTTGTATATATCGGTGGCTGGATATTTGTGACAGATGTGTCAAGCCATGGCTTGACTCTAAATTACAAAAATACCCTGTATTCTTGCTTGCTACTGCCCTGTTGTACTTTCTTGCTTGTGGGTTTATTTTTATATTTTCATAACAGAGTGATCTGGAAAATCTGAATAAATTATGGGAAATGGGGGATTTTTCCATTTTGAAGCTAGAGTACACAGCAGAAAAAGAGTAGCCATTAGCAGCAGGTAAAGTGTAGGGTATGATCATCCTATTTGGAAAAATGGGGAAATAATGACCCGACTAGGTTTGAAAGTAAACTATAACCTTGAGAGGGAATGCTTAAGAGATAGTAGTAACTAAAGGTTTTATCCTACTCATGATGTTACTGTATACAGGATGCCACCTCACAGCATGTCCCCAATGCACACAGCCAAACATATCCTGAAACTGAAATGAGTCTATTTAGTTGAAGTTCTAATTTATATTTTTAAGGTTCCAAGGATTAGAATTGAAGATATTTATATCCTGTAATTTCCCCCAAGACACTAAAGAATAGAAAAATAAGCAATCATGCTAAGGTCAGCAAATATGTCTATCCATTCTATCACATGTGCTAACATCACATTGGTCCCCAAACCAGGAGTACCAACATATGTAAAGTTACAATCTAAAAATTAGACCAAGGAGAGAGTAAAACTCAGTGTTACCAAAAAGGTAGTTGAAAAAATAAACAGAGTAAGATACATTCTAGAAAGTTTGATAAATTAAAAGCAAGAAAAAACATAGAATAGCAAAATGTCCTATGCCCAAAGACCCAATATGCCAAATTTATCATTATTTCCACACTCTCTTCAAGCATCTAGAGAAATCATATCCTCTACCAGATAATATACTTTCTATTTATACTCACACAGTCTTATTATTGATTATGACAAAATATTGGTTCATCTTGTTAGAAGAAGAAGAGTGTCCTTCACTTCTTTCTTATTCCCTAGATACCAGGTACCTAACCTGTGTTTAATTCCCTAGATACCAGGTACCTAGCCTGTGTTTAATAAATCCTTTCTCATTGATAGGTGTAGATGACTCTATCAGCATGAACCTATAGATTATAAGACAGACTACACAGACATTTGAGAATACTATCAGGAGAGGTTGAAAATCAGTAGGAAAGCTAACACTTCCATTAGGAAATAAACAAATAAAAATCACTGCTAAGCTCTTTCCGAATTAAGGTCCAGAGCTCTAGCATCCTAGGAAATTATTTTTTGGTTTGTTTATCAAAGATATTATGTTATTGAGGACGCTGTCAAGATGTGGTTTGCTTAGTTTTTCTTTTGTTTTGTTTCTCCTTTAAAGCCAGTGGATAAGACATGTACTCTGTCTCAGGATAACTGAAAGGAAAAAAAAAGTGGGGGGGAGAAGTTTCCTAATATCTCTGTTGTAATTAAGGAGAAACTTTGAAATGACTTTGGCTTCAGTTAAGATCTGTGGCTCTTGAATTGTCTATGCACAGCTGGAAGTAAGAAAGAAGACCAAGGGCAAAGATTCTATTTTCTAACTGAATTGACCTTGGCATCTTCTCCCATTTATGCTGGCTTATGCTCTCTTTAAACATTCAAAAATATTTTAAGGTCTAATGGCTGGGAGACTTATGTAAACTGTCTGTTTCCATACAATCCTCCAGGTCTCCTTTAATGTCAACAAGCACCCAGTGTCGTAGCTCCCCTGCACTATTTTCATTTGCTGTCTTTGTCAATCCATAGAACTTGATCCCTACTAGGACATGCCACATTCTTCCCAGTGATTATAGTATAACCCCTAACACAACCCACAGTCTACCTACTGACATTGAAGAATCTAAGAAAATGGAAGCCCCTTCACCTGATTCCTGAGAAAGAAACCTTCTACTCAGCTAATTAAAAACCCAGATGTTGGCTAGTTTTATTACTCTCCTCCAACAACAGGGAGTGCTTTTATAGTTGGATCTCTTGGCAGCCATAAACACTGATCCACATCCCAGATCAGACAGCAGGTGCCTTCTCTCCTGTGCTCCATGTTGCTGAGGACTGGAATTATCACATCTAAACCATCATTTTTTCTCCCAAGATACTGCCATAAGTTGTATTTTTTCCCAATGGAATGTCTTTGAAGTAGCCATTTTTATCATTTGTATTGTGTTTTTATTCAAATCTTTCAGTTGCCTAAATATTTAACACCAAAGAATTAAAAAGCAATTATTTCCTCATATATAGTCTATAATAATCTTTTTCAAAGGTACACAGATTTTTCAGTCTAAACCTATTCTTATCCCTAATCCTAATCTTGACCTTACCATGGGGATAGTAGAGTATCCTTTACTTGGATAAGCAAAAAGCTGTATTGTAATTCAACTAATGTTAAAAGCCTTCTCTATGCTATAAGTTGGAGATACAGGATGTATAGGACATAAAAACCTTTTTTCCTCATAGAATATAGTAATTTATAAAGGTCAGTGATGTTATGTAAAAGACTTTAAAACCCTACATTTTAATTTCTAATCATCTTTTAAACAATGCTTCCTATATCCTAAGTAGTACCAGAACTCTATTACAATTTTGATATTGTCTTACTTTGTATTAATTATGATAAAAAGTTTACAAGCACATGAAAAATAAATGCAATTTTCTAATTCAAAACATAAGCAGATTTTTATAGTTGAAGAATGCTTAAACCCAAACAAAATTAATTTTCATTTATTAGTTTAGTTTAGAAATTTTCAACCGGTGTAGCCAAACAATAATGGAAATACTAATGCATAAAATATTTGCTATTAATTTGCTCTACTTATGCACACAACTTTGTCATAACAATTGCAAACAGGAGAAGGATCTTCAAAGTGATGGATTCATGAATAATTAAACAGCTAAAGGTTCAAAATAATATAGTCAGTAGGGAAAGTTATAGATCTCATGTGCAAATTGGATATACAACTCCTGGATAATAGCTGACTGTATTTAATATGGGGTTTTGATATATGCAAAATTTATTTAATAATTATATTAGGAAGTGTAATTTCCAAATTATAGATCTATCAGTTCAAGGCCGTGATCTATTTAATTACAACAACCCTTGCCTTAAGTGCTATTTCAATAAATAAAAGTGTGTAAAACTGGAAAATTGTACTGCCAAAAGTATGATTAAATATAAACCTGTAAAATAATGTAATTGAAAATAATAACCATTTCTTTCATTTAACTAAGATGATTCAACAGAGCTTGAATGACTTATCCATGGTCAGAGATGAAGGTTAGAATTATGAATTCACAAGATGTAGCGCCAATATTCTCCTTTGCCTCATCTCACTCAGCTGACAGAAGGCTGAATGTGAATTCAAACTCACAATAAAACTCACTTTGAACTCTAGTAATAGTCTGGTAGGTTGAGCGTCCAGGTCACTCCCCACAGAAACGTTTACTGAAAGTTGAAGTTAAATTTGGTTAAAAGCCAAAGAAATGTATGTCCTTTGGGGTTTCTTGTTATGTTATTATTCAAAATCTACTACATCTTACTTCCTTCCTTGTGGCATTTTCCTCAACTCAAAGTATTAGAATTTCAGTGAGTTAAGTATAGTTCTTACATTGTTGAATTTCAGTGAGTTAAGTATAGTTCTTACATTGTTATCATAGTAGCTTGCTCCTGTGTGGGTGCTTGCCTGTGTGTGTGTGTGTGTGTGTGTGTGTGGTGAGAAAAGTAAGTAGAATGCTCCATTTCTCTGAATTCCTGGGGGATACTTCCACCTAAACCTTTGTTATCTTGCACAAGTTCTATAATTCCCCCCGAATGCTTACATCCTTACGGTAAGCTCTCTCTTGCCCTACTTTTGCCCCCTTGACCTTCTCTTTTTAGTTTCCAGATTCTTTGGAGTGTCAACACTTCATTTACCTCTGAGTTTTGGATTCATTCACAGTCCTCCTGTGCCCTAACATATTGAAAGACTCTTTCATTCTTTACTAACTGCCCTCCTCTTTACGTATCATGAAGCATCTCAGGCTGCCTTAGAGGTGCATAGTATTGTCTTACTTACATGTTAAGTTGTAAATTTAAGGTCACTATGCTTAAGGCATGAATTAACACATTAAGTGAAATTGCCTAAAGCATGTGTCATAACTTACAGGTGTTTGTTTTGAAATCAATGAGATTGTAGTTGACTTTACAAAATAAGGAGAGAAGTCATATATTTATTAGGAAAGTAAAATTAATTTGGGGATTCTGAAATCCGATGGCAGGCAAGTTGCAATGAGTTTTTTCCTTTGCCCATTTTCTATTTTATCTAGAGTCATGAGTTAATAGTTAGCACCAATGTACTTTCTTGGCACCAAATTTTTCCTTTACCTTCTAGGTCCTATCCCTCATTTTAAAAAACACACTGACTGTAACCTTTATCTTGGCCCATTTCCCAGACTCATGTATCCTCTCAACATTGTTGCAGTTAACTACTTATGTTTTTTATTTGATGGTTATGTTTGCCAACCTCATTACTTATTGCTAATTCTGAAATGCTATGATATAAAACACACATGTCACTTTTCTCAAGGTCACTGCTAGTATTGGATTCTTTTGGTCAAGTATTCTAACTGGTAATAATGGCGACTTTGTAAATGAACAATGCTTCGTACTATTGATATTTAATTTGAATAAGTTTTGTCATTCAAGTTATTCTGCCACTTTTGAGTATATCATTATTTTGTATAACAATTTTGTTAAGAATTTTCAACTCTTTTGAAATGTACCAAATCAAGAACAAAATAAAATAATGCTTGCCCTAAGAATCATAGTTGTGATTTTTCTAATACTTTTGCTACTTACATTAGTATTTAGTATATATGTTCTTCTTTTTATCTTAAAGGAAGTAATAATTATATTTCTTTATCATGATTACAATATTATGTTTTATACACTCTTGATTTTCTTCAACTTTCCATTTTAGGCTCTAAAGATCCAATGGTCTGATTATGGAGCTTTCCCTTGGGACAAGCTGATTAAGTTTTGTTTTAAGTTTATTTACACACTCTCAAATAATGTTAGCTAGTTACGTGTAAAATGCTATTCTGGCTGATCCATAAGCAAGATTAAATATCCTGGGAACACGGAGAGTCCTTACACCTACCCCATCCCCATCCACACTTATGCCTCTATTTACAAGATAGATGTGTATGTATATATGTATATATTTATATATGTACTATATATGTATCTGAAGATGAAAAGGTGGTTCATAAGCTCATGGTAAAAAAACAACGAGAGTGATAAGAACAATCAAAGAAAAAGCATGACATCTACTTTCTGCTAGACTCAGTGCTCTAGTTTTGAGTACTGATGGCAAAGAACTGTTTTTATGAGAGTTTTTGTCAGATTGAAAGTAGGAGCAATACTGCCTTAAGCCTCAGGTAACTGCTATGAACTGAATGTTTGTGTCCTCTCAAATTCACATGTTGACACCCTAATACACCATGTAATTATACTCGAAGTTAGGGCCTATATGGAGGTAATTATGGTTAAGGAGACCATAAGGGCGGGGCCCTAAGATTAGTGTTCTTATAAGAAGAGACACCCGAAAGCTTGCTCACTCTCTTTCCACCGTGTGAGGATCCAGAAAGAATGTGGCCAGTCTTCTGTAAACCAAGAAGAGCTCTCTCACCAGGAATCTCATCAGCTGACACTTTGATCTGAGACTTCCCAGCCCCAGAACTGTGAGAAATCAATTTCTGTTACTTCAGCCACCCAGCGCATGGTATTTTTGTACAGCACCCTGAGCACAGAGGACTGAAAGGGTGCAGTGACATGTGACACTTAGGGTTGTACCACGTTGGGGCCACAGAAGTGCGCAGCTCAGGCAGAGAAGCAAAGTCCTTTTCATCTAGGACTCTGCCAGCAAAGGGATGGCAAAACCCACCCTCCCCATTATCTTGTAGGCAGCGAAACCTGAGGAGCACATCAGGGCAGGAGAAGGAGTTAATAACTAGTTCCTGAGTACCGCTGACCACTTCCCTCCACAAAGGCTGCTAAGAGGAGGTGAGGAGAGAGACCTTGAAACCATGGAGATATGAGCTGAGAAGTCTCCAGAATGTGGGGGTAAACTCACTGTATGATCAGGTCACTCAAGATGGCTACTCTCTTGCTCTCTGTACATCCCCTCCCAACCAGTGCTTGCTTCACCTATATCCTACTCACATGACTGACCTTCGCACATACCTGCCCCAGGCCCCAACTAGAACTTATCAAAGGAGCAGTGAGGGGAGTGCCCCTCTGCTGGTTCCCTTGGTAACCGATGAGCCAACCTGATGTCAATTGCCCCTATAACTGGCAATCTCCCCTTCCCCCCAGGAGTGAAGACTGCTGCCATGTCCTGCCCGCTGTCTACGGCACCTGGTGGGGTGTCACTCCAGGACCTTGCTTCAGACCTGTAAGACCCCACATCCATTAAACCATTGATGTCTTTATTGCTGAATCCAGGTTCTTTTTTGTTCTTAAAGCTAGGCCTACAGGGTGCAGCCCGACATTCACTTATGCTCACATTACTTTTAATAACGTCTGAATTAAGTCTGCAAGGTTTTTAATTTCTCCCTTAAAAAATGTATAGTTGATTGACATTTATAGCATTTTCAAAGTTATTATGTAAAAAGCTCATCTACCCACGCAATTTTTTAACCATTTGGACCTTAAAATTGCAGAGAGTCAAATCAATCTACTTGTAAGCTAAGGTCGACTCCACCTCTAAGACTCAACAGCTAACACTCTGTGGAGAAAATGCAATAAAGTTTTAAAAGAAATGCATTATAAATTGAGCATTGATCATTTTAAGGTAATTTATTTTAAACAATGTTTAATATAATGTATATTTGGGGCATTCTAAGTATCATATATATACATATATACATATATATTTTACATATAATATATGTAATTCTCAGGTAATTCTGTCTTTTAAAGAATACAGATTTTTTTCCTTTTTTGCTTGTCTTCTTTTCATCTTACCTTTCCCTTTTCTTCATATAAACTTTTAAAACTACTTCTTAGGTATATCTCCATATTTTTTCTCCAAGCCCATGTAATTTTACACAAATATATGACATGCATTTATATTCCATATATACATACCCTGTATATATCTATATAACTATTATATGAATATAGAATATTTTAAATGTAAAAATCTTGACATTCTTGCCTTTAAAATAGGAACATACTTGTACAAATTCCATTGTAACTATCTTTTTCTACTTAACAATATCTTATGGATATGTCTTTTCATTAAGTGAAGGTTTCAAAATGATTTTTTTTAGTGGCTACATAATATGCCAGTTTGCAACTATATCAAAATTTTTTCAATTACTCACATGTTTTGGACTTGCCAATGTCTGCAGTTTCTTGCCAGTAAAAATAATTCTGCAGTAAACATCCTCGCATCTATATTTTCTCCTATTGTTGCTTACTTTTCTAAGAGTGGTAGATTCCCTGGAAATGGGTTTGCTTTGTTGAAGAATATTTGTAACTTTAACTTAATTTATGAAATCTAACTTAATATATGGATAATAACAAACTGTTTTCCAGAAACTAACAATTGTCATTAGCACCTGGGTATGGGAGAGTATTGTTTTTCCTAAGCCCTGGCAGAAATATGGTATATTGGGTCTTCTTTTGTTTTTCAGGAAAAGATAGGACATGATTTATAGTCAAGTTAGTCATAGTTTTATACATATTTATTTTGCTTTGATTTAATTTTCTGCAAAAAGCTTCTTCATAAACATTGAGCATTTTTTTCTATTAGATTTTTGTGCTTCTCTTAGCAATTTATAAGAGCTCATGGTTCATTGAAATTCTTAACTTCCTCTGACAATGTCTATGTAGATTTTGTTAAAATTAAACATATACATATATATTACATTTTACAATATTATATTGGTAAGACAAACCTGAAACATTTTAATACAATTAAATGAAAATGATTAGCATATTTTCTGATAGCTACAATCAATCTAATTAGATCTTAATGTGGGTAAGTAAAATTTAAGAAAATCATGTAGTGTGTTTACTTTTGTCCATATAATAAATGTACCAAATCACCAGATAAACTGTGCCACCACTGACCATTAATACACGACTCTTCCTCCCCTCTCCATAGGGAGAAAAAACAACAACAAACAGAATATTCCATTTCAGGCAGTATGTCAAATTAATGTTTCTCAAACTATTGTCAAACCTCTAAAAATGTTGGATAAAGACTTTAAAGAAAACATTTAAAATTCATTGCTGAGCTGGCAGGAAAGAATGGAAATTCTCAAAGACAGACGGAATACAGTAAGAAAGCCTGAGTCCAGAGAGATGAGAGCTCAAGCAGGCAGCTGTCAGTTCCTTGTAAACTAAGTCTGAAAATTTAACGGACCACTTCTGGAGAATAGAACAAAGGCTGAGTATCACAAAAAGTTGGGAATTTATATCAGAGACCTGAGTAAAACCCAAAACTCCAAATTTGGCATGAACAGTTTAAAATAGAAAAAAAAAAAAAACCCCAACATCTGTCTGTTCAAGGGAGAAGAAATCTTGCTTAACTAGGTCTCAGCTCTGGATGGTAGGGGTAAAAGCCTCGGTGAGAATTCCCACCCAAAAGACATAGCCTTATAGAAAAGTAAAAGAACACATTTGAAGTCAGGATATTTAATATTAAATCATATGATTATTTAGTGTGATCTTAAGCTTGGTTTAAAATATCCACATGCTTCAGGTTACTCATCTCTCACACAAGAAAAACACTATTTCTCTCACTTAATAATTTCATGTTACAAACAAATGACTTAAATCTGTAACAAACTACTGGAATGTAAAATTATATGCTTATTCATACATACACTTTTATTTCCAGCCACCAAGCATTTCTATTTGTAACCCTTGGTAGTTATGCCTGTAGTTTTTGTACCTTTTATTTTTTTGTAATTTCCAACTTAGAGGAAATTTGCAAAACTAGCCCAAAGAATACAGGTATATCCTTAACTGGGATTCACCACTTGTTAACATTTTTGATCCATTTAGTTCATATTTCATCATAATTAGATTTGCGTTCACAATTTTGGAAGAAATACCACAGAAGTGATGCTATCTTTCTCTGTGCTTCACACCAGGAGGTATATAACTTCGACTTGTTCCAATATTGCTAGTGTGATATTAATCACTTGGGCAAAGTAGTGTCTGCTAGGTTTCTCCACATGAAAATGTGTTTCCTCTTTATAATGAATAAATAATTTGTGGGGAGATACCTTGAGACCACAAAAATATCCTGTTCCTCATCATATTTTTACCCATTAATATTAACATCTGTTACTTATTCTTGCCAGCATCAATTAGTACTCTGATTAAAATAAAATATGATTGTCTAACTCCATCATTCAACTTAAATTTATTGTCGTGTTTCTGTAATGTAAAGCTTTCCCCATCCCCATTTATTCATGTATTCATTTCTTTGCTTATGTCAGTGTAGACTGATAAATTATTTTATTCAGTGGGGGGTTAAAACCTGTTACTATCATTATTTAATTGTTCAAGTTAATCCACATTTGGCTAGTGAGAGCCCATACAAGCTGATCACTGTGTCCTTTGACATGTTTTCAGCACTTTTTGAGCACTTTTTACTCTCTGGCCTCATTTCTGGCATATGATATTTCAGGCTTATCTTATTTTTTTCCTGCTCTAGTCCAGGAATAAGTCCATTTCTCCAAGAAGCCTTCATTATTTTAAGTGACTATTAGGTGTATTCAGTGACATTGGTATGTCATTGGTTTTAGGCCCTTTTAGTGAACTGAGCTTGGAAATTATTCTCATACACACACTTACGCACACACATGAACATACATACATATGGGTATTAGATAGACACAGATAAATATTATATAGATACAGATAAATGTACTATGAATGCATAAGATCATCTTAATACCTCCCATTCCAATCCAATGGCACAGGATTCATTCTAGTCTTCCTTCTTTATAATACTTTTCCTCAACAGGAAGAATGTGGCTTCCATTATTCTCAATATATTTCACTAATGTACTTAATTATAGACTACACAGAAAATAGTATGAGAATTGCTAACTCTTATGACTACAAAGAAAAATAAATTCTTCATCATTTATTTAGAATAGTTCTGTTTTGTCCCCATCAACGTAGTGATGATTCATTGGAAACAAAGTTATGTATTACTGTTTGGAAAATATTTTACTTTTAAAAAAAACCCATATTTGTTGGTTTTATTTTATTTCTTGAATAGTAAATTGTTTAGAGTGCTTATATGTTAGAGCTATTAGCTTTTTATTGGTAGCATATATTGCAAATATTTTCTGCCAGTATTTTTCTCTTCCTTTTTTTAATTTTTTTTTTGACTTTGCTTCAGGTGTTTTCCCATGCAAAATTTCTTACTATCATCGTTAATATTATTATTAGATAGTTATAAGTATCAATCCTTACTTTTATTGCACCTGGATTTTGAGTCATAGTCAGAATACTTTTCCAATATACAAATTATAGAGCAATTTGCCCATTTTTCTTTTAGTACTTATATGGTATTATTCTTTGCATTTAGATCCCTGATTATTTTGAGGTTTACTCTTAGGTTTGATGCTTAATATGAGTCTAAACTTATTGTTTCCTAAGTGGCTATTCAGTTGTCCCAGACTCATTTCTTAAAATGTTCATTTTTTGCTCTCGTTGTTGAATGCCACTTTTATTATATACCAAATTTCTGAATATGTATAACTCTATTTCTGAATTTTCTATTCTGTTTTACAAGTTTACATGTTCATATCTGTGCCTAGCATACTGTTTGCATAGCACAGGCTTCATAAAATATTCTGGTTATCTTGTAAGGTAAATCCCTCCTAGTAACCTCTATTTTTCAGTATTTTCCTAGCTGTTCTTGAATGTTTCATAGCTATTCTTGAATTTGTCCATAGTACAAAGTCCATAACAAGACTTTTCAGTGCAGTGGAACTGATAAGACCCAAGAGCCTTTAGAAAGGAGACTTGGTTTTTAAATTTTAGATTTAAGAAAAACAGTTCTCCCATCAGCAGTCCAGGAATCTGCATGGTAGACTAGACTGACCCCTATCTCGATGTTGGGGAGGGAAGGAGAAACAGGATTGCTGAGCAATGGTGTGGGATTATGATGCAGCAGAAAAGAATTTCCTCTGCTTACATACATATGTTCACATACATATATCTAGCACTATTCTCTCAGTCTGCTAAGCTACAAACAAAGAATTAAGTGAGAATAAGTGATATCTAGACACAAAGTGGCTAATGAGACCCATTACAGAGTGTAGCGTGTGTCACAAGTCATTCATTTAAGACCTATTTTCATGCAAGGCATGGAAAAATCAGAAAATTCTCTCATCCTTTAAGTTAAAACACTCCAAGCAACACAATTACCTATAATAAAAAGTCTTAGCTCAAAACATTGGCTTTAGGCTTCTGCTAAGTTAGGCCATGGGGGAAACATAGGTCAGGTCTTTTTTTATGCCCCAAGCTCTAGTCTGTCAGCAAATCTCTGGCAGAAGAAAATTCCTAATTGAGATGCAAAAAAAAAAAAAAAAAAAAAAAAAGTGATGAGGAACTTAGTAATTGGAGAACTTCCGAGAGTGAGGAAAATTCCTTCTTAAGTCTCTGATATGAGGATGGTGGGGTGTTTTTCTTCTTGTAATAAACTCTGCTTTAGAACTTGACACTATGTCATCTGGGAAAAAGCCTTTAGGATTTCTATCATGTTTGCAAAGTTCAGTAGGTCTGGCATATAAAAAGAAGGTTTCTGGTAGAAGCCCAGGCACCAGTATGGAGATGTCTTCTATGATGCTGCTAATTATAGAGCTGTAAACATAGGATCCAAAACGTAAGAGAGGAAATGTTTGAACCCCTCAGCTGCCATTTCTTTAGCAAGCTGGCTGTGCAGGTGGCCCAGCTCCTCCTACAAATCTTAGGATTGGCTTAGCACTGGTACCTTAGCTTCTTCAGTACCAAGAACTTCTCCTTAGCTGTGTAAGCTGGGCACCAAGACATTGCTCTGCATGACAAATAAGAGGCTGCACTTCTAGGTGTGTCTTATGTCACTCCTGATTCAGGCAGAATTCCTTCATCTGCAGAATTATATGCCATATCAGACAGTGTATTTCCTGGGAGATAAGGAGGGAACATCACTCAGATTCAGCTCAGAGATGTTGGGCAGGGTATGGAAAGACACATGCATGTATGACTATAGAACAGGTGGATCTTAACTCTTGTTTTGCTTGTTTGGCTGTATGGGAATGGTCACAAGGGCTTTAGTCCACAAGATCTATGGACTTATGTCCATACATGCACTTGAAGCACCAGGAAGCCACAGAATGGATCCTGGAAGTAAGAAGCTTGGCTCTTTCCGAGATCTTCAAGGGGATGCCATTTGTCCTTCCTTCATTGACTGCTATTGCCTATAATATCTTATACGGTGTTGTAAAATCAGATTTGTCACATCCCTCCCTAATCACTATGTAAGTACAGGGATATTAAAAAACTTTTGATCTTAAGGACTCACAACTATTCTTTTAAAAATAGACTGAGAAAATATCTTATTAAATGACCCTATCCAAATTTCCTCTGCATTGTTTTTTTCTTCTAAAATGGAGTAAATATAAAACTTATTATTTAACAATGTTCTCTTGCCTTTGGTTTATATTTTGTCTTTATTCTTTAAGAAGCAGATACAAATCCAAATAAGCCATACAAAATTGTTCCATCACAACTCAGCTATTGGAAACATTAACATCCTCTTAATTAGTCAGTTAGTTACAGATGCATTCCACTTAGGTATTAAGAATGTCAATGTCTGTCATAAAATCATTCAGACATTTATTTGTACCTGGTAGCTATTATATCTTTACAATGGTATGAATGTTTCTTCTCTGCTGTAGAAAACTCACCAGAGATATTGAATTAGCAATTATTTTAAAAGCAGTCCCAACCTGTAAACTCAGATGGAATAGGGTAAAAAATTTTAGTTAAATTTGCAAATGCTTCTAAATAATGTCATTATTATCATTTCTCTCTTTTTCTCTTCTTCCAAAGCAATTGTTATTTTCATACCATCCACGTTAGGTTTTTAAAATGTAACTGGTGTAGTAAGCTGTCAGCTTTTATTATATAATTATGAAAGACTAGTAAGCATATATTCACAAACATGAAGAATCAACCAAATTAAAAAAAAAAAAAATGTACCAGATGGAAGACAGCAGAAGCAAGAAGAACTACAGTCCTGCAGCCTGTGGAACGAAAACCACATTCACAGAAAGATAGACAAGATGAAAAGGCAGAGGGCTATGTATCAGATGAAGGAACAAGATAAAACCCCAGAAAAACAACTAAATGAAGTGGAGATAGGCAAACTTCCAGAAAAGGAATTCAGAATAATGATAGTAAAGATGATCCTGGACCTCGGAAAAGAATGGAGGCAAAGATCGAGAAGATGAAAGAAATGTTTAACAAAGACCTAGAAGAATTAAAGAACAAACAAACAGAGATGAACAATACAATAACTGAAATGAAAACTACACTACAGGGAATCAATAGCAGAATAACTGAGGCAGAAGAACGGATAAGTGACCTGGAAGACAGAATGGTGGAATTCACTGCTGCGGAACAGACTAAAGAAAAAGGAATGAAAAGAAATGAAGACAACCTAAGAGACCTCTGGGACAACATTAAATGCAACAACATTCGCATTATAGGGGTCCCAGAAGGAGAAGAGAGAGAGAAAGGACCAGAGAAAATATTTGAAGAGATTATAGTCGAAAACTTCCCTAACATGGGAAAAGAAATAGCCATCCAAGTCCAGGAAGCACAGCGAGTCCCATACAAGATAAACTCAAGGAGAAACACGCCAAGACACATAGTAATCAAATTGGTAAAAATTAAAGACAAAGACAAATTCTTGAAAGCAGCAAGGGAAAAATGACAAATAACATACAAGGGAACTTCCATAAGGTTAACAGCTGATTTCTCAGCAGAAACTCTACAAGCCAGAAGGGAGTGGCATGATATACTTAAAGTGATGAAAGGGAAGAACATACAACCAAGGTTACTCTACCCGGCAAGGATCTCATTCAGATTTGATGGAGAAATCAAAAGCTTTACAGACAAGCAAAAGCTAAGAGAATTCAGCACCACCAAACCAGCTCTACAACAAATGCTAAAGGAACTTCTCTAAGTGGGAAACACAAGAGAAGAAAAGGACCTACAAAAACAAACACAAAACAATTAAGAAAATGGTCATAGGAACATACATATCGATAATTACCTTAAACGTGAATGGATTAAATGCTCCAACCAAAAGACACAGGCTTGCTGAATGGATACAAAAACAAGACCCATATATACGCTGTCTACAAGAGACCCACTTCAGATCTAGGGACACATACAGACTGAAAGTGAGGGGATGGAAAAAGATATTCCATATAAGTGGAAATCAAAAGAAAGCTGGAGTAGCAATACTCATATCAGATAAAATAGACTTTAAAATAAAGAATGTTACAAGAGACAAGGAAGGACACTACATAATGATCAAGGGATAAATCCAAGAAGAAGCTATACCAATTATAAATATATATGTACCCAACATAGGCACACCTCAATACATAAGGCAACTGCTAACAGCTATAAAAGAGGAAATCGACAGTAACACAATCATAGTGGGGGACTTTAACACCTCACTTATACCAATGGACAGATCATCCAAAATGAAAATAAATAAGGAAACAGAAGCTTTAAAAGACACAATAGACCATATAGATTTAATTGATATTTATAGGCCATTCCAGCCAACAACAGCAGGTTACACTTTCTTCTCAAGTGTGAATGGAACATTCTCCAGGATAGATCACATCTTGGGTCACAAATTAAACCTCAGTAAATTTTAAGACAATTGAAATCATATCAAGCATCTTTTCTGATCACAACACTATGAGATTAGAAATGAATTACAGGGAAAAAAACGTAAAAAACACAAACACATGGAGGATAAACAATATGTTACTAAATAACCAAGAGATCACTGAAGAAATCAAAGAGGAAATAAAAAAAATACCTAGAGACAAATGACAATGAAAACACGACCATCCAAAACCTATGGGATGCAGCGAAAGCAGTTCTAAGAGGGAAGTTTATAGCTATATAAGCCTACCTCAAGCAACAATAAAAGTCTCAAATAAACAATCTAACCTTACACCTAAAGGAACTAGAGAAAGAAGAACAAACAAAACCCAAAGTTAGCAGAAGGAAAGAAATCATAAAGATCAGAGCAGAAATAAATGAAATAGATACAAAGAAAACAATAGCAAAGATCAATAAAACTAAAAGCTGGTTCTTTGAGAAGATAAACAAAATTGATAAACCATTAGCCAGACTCATCAAGAAAAAAGAGGGAGAGGACTCAAATCAATAAAATTAGAAATGAAATAGGAGAAGTTAGAACAGACACCGCAGAAATACGAAGCATCCTAAGAGACTGCTACAGGCAACTCTATGCCAATAAATGGATAACCTGGAAGAAATGGACAAATTCTTAGAAAGGTATAACCTTCCAATACTGAATCAGGAAGAAATAGAAAATATGAACAGACCAATCACAAGTAATGAAACTGAAAGTGTGAGTAAAACTCTTCCAACAAACAAAAGTCCAGGACCAGATGGCTTCACAGGTGAATTCAATCAAATATTTAGAGAAGAGCTAACATCCATCCTTCTCAAACTCTTCCAAAAACTTGCAGAGGAAGGAACACTCCCAAACTCATTCTATGCGGCCACCATCAGCCTGATACCAAAACTAGACAAAGATACTACAAAAAAAAAAGAAAATTACAGACCAATATCACTGATGAATATAGATGCAAAAATCCTCAACAAAATACTAGCGAACAGAATCCAACAACACATTAAAAGGATCATACACCATGATCAAGTGGGTTTTACCCCAGGGATGCGAGGATTATTCAATATACACAAATCAATCGATGTGATACACCATATTAACAAATTGAAGAATAAAAACCATATGATCATGTCAATAGATGCAGAAAAAGCTTCTGACAAAATTCAACACCAATTTATGATAAAAACCCTCCAGAAAGTGGGCATAGAGGGAAGCTACCTCAACATAATAAAGCCCATATATGACAAACCCACAGCAAACATCATTCTCAATGGTGAAAAACTGAAAGCATTTCCTCTAAGATCAGGAACAAGACAAGGATGTCCACTCTCACCACTATTATTCAACATAGTTTTGGAAGTCCTAGCCACAGCAATCAGAGCAGAAAAAGAAATAAAAGGAATACAAATTGGAAAAGGAGAAGTAAAACTGTCACTGTTTGCAGATGACATGATACTATATATAGAGAATCCTAAAAATGCCACCAGAAAACTACTAGAGCTAATCAATGAGTTTGGTAAATTTGCAGGATACGAAATTAATGCACAGAAATCTCTTGCATCTCTTGCACTAATGATGAAAAATCTGAAAGAGAAATTAAGGAAACACTCCCATTTACCATTTCAACAAAAGGAATAAAATATTTTGGAATAAACCTACCTAGGGAGACAAAAGACATGTATGCAGAAAACTATAAGACACTGATGGAAGAAATTAAAGATGATACCAATAGATGGAGAGATATACCATGTTCTTGGATTGGAAGAATCAATATTGTGAAAATGACTATATTACCCAAAGTAATCTACAGATTCAGTGCAAACCCTATCAAATTACCAATGGCATTTTTTACTAGAACTAGAACTAAAGATCTTAAAATTTGTATGGAGACACAAAAGACCCCGAATAGCCAAAGCAATCTTGAGGGAAAAAAACGGAGCATGAGGAATCAGACTCCCTGACTTTAGACTATACTACAAAGCTACAGTAATCAAGACAATATGGTACTGGCACAAAAACAGAAACCTAGATCAATGGAACAAGATAGAGAGCCCAGAGATAAACCCACATACCTATGGTCAACTAATCTATGACAAAAGAGGAAAGGATGTACAATGGAGAACAGACAGTCTCTTCAATAAGTGGTGCTGGGAAAACTGGACAGCTACATGTAGAAGAATGAAATTAGAACACTCCCTAACACCATACACAAAAATAAACTCAAAAATTAATTAATTAATTAATTAAATAAAATAAATGTATCAGGCAAGACTTATTTAGTTGTCATGTAAATTAAGCACTTTCTGAGGCAGAAAAAAAAGCAGTACTAAAATCAACCCATTTTGGACCAAAAAACTGTTTTATTGTACTTGAAGATGGTTATCACATTTCATCATGTGATATATGGATTTAATGGATAAGCATCTTGAAAACAAGTCTGATATCTTCTTTTTAAAAAGTGTTTGATTTGTGTTTTGGTTTCCACTTTCTCTCACATGGTGCAGCAAATAGAATAGGCAACAAATAAAAGTTTCTTAATTGATTGGGTCAAATTCTACTGCAGTAAATAATTTTTTATCTACATAGATTTGAAGATAAAGTGTCCTTTCATCCTGGATAACTTTAAGATAATACGGAATAATGTAAGATTATAGAATAGTTATGTGTCTCAAACTGTGTAATAAGAATATCAGCATCCCCCCAAAATGTTAATGGGTATTATGTGACCACAACAGTATTAAAGACATTTAAATATTAACATAATGAAGCCTCTGAGTCCTGCAGTAAATAAACCACTAACCATATTTAACACCAATTTTCTAAACTTTTTTCGAGAAAAATTTTCTGACACTTCTTAGAACAAAACTGTTTCAAATCAACATTTGGGAAAATAAAATAGTACTTATTCCAACTGCAAACACTGTATTAGACTCTTTCTGTTTTTGAAGTAAACAAACTAACAACTCTCAGCTTTAGACAATCCTTCAATTCTGAAAAATATTCATATATTATTTAAAAATTTACACCACAACCGCTGATCATACAACTTTAATTAGTTTCTGACTAAAATATTGGTTGAACTTAAAGGGAGAGGACATGTAATAAAAGAGGAAGGAGAAAAGTATAGGTTAAAAAAAAAAAAAAAGAGTTGAGAAGGATAGATAATAGTGAATGGAATAATGGCCATGAAGAAATCGATGAGGTAATGGCTAAAAATGGAATCAATTTTGAAAACTGAAAAAGTAAAGAGGGAGAGTAAGAGTTATCTGAGCAGGAAACAGGCTTGATGGTAGTAAGGATTCTATGGTTTTGAAAATATATGTAAAGATAAATAGGAAGAGATAATACATGAAGCAGAGAAGTCAATGTTATTTACTACTCTAAATTGTTCCTCCCATCAACTTGTAATGTACACTTCACTGGAAAAATAAATATTTCACTGCAATCCTTGGTCTGAGTCTAGGCTCCTCATTTACTGGTGGCATGACTGAACCAAATACAAAAGTGCTTGAAGCCTTGTTTCTTCATCTGACAAAAATGGGTTAATAATAACATTTCTTAGAAAAAATAAAAAATCTGAGAATTAAATGCAATAATTTGTAAAAAATGGGCAGTGTGTCTGCTAAGTATTGTAAATTCTGGGTTATCTCCTATTGTTATTACAACATTTTTAATCTTTATCAAATAATGTGCATTATTATAGAAAGCTTGAGCCTAAACTTTTTAGCTGGCAACTGACAACCCTGCTATGGAGAAATGAAGTGACTACCTATGATGGGCTTCTCTTTAAAAACAGATTTGAAGAAAGCAAAAATAAGCAATAGGGCTACAAAAGGTTGATAACCAGGGGATGACATGTGTTAAGAGTCAACCAGCAGAGATCAATGAACTGGGAAAGTGACCAAGAATGGGGCATATAGAGCAATAAGTGAGTTGGAGATCTCCTAGCACACGACTCCCAATGACTGTCATCCCCACACTGACAGCACATCCCCCTCTGCTCTGTCTTCAGACCTTTGTGAAATAAGGGCTGGGATTACACAGATAATGAATCAGTATGGGCTTCAAATTCAGACAGGTTTGTTTCAAGTCCACTTCCTCCATCCACTGTATGACCTTTTACATCTCTGATATTTAGTTCAGTTTTTTTTCATCTGCTAAATAGGGATAATGTACATAGTTCATAAGAATTTTAGAAGTATCAAATTGACTCTTGCATGTGTAATGCTTAAGAGTACCTACTTATAGACAGGCATCTAATAAATGTTATTTTTATCATTCATTTACATTATTCTTTAAATAAATGTTTTTTATTGTTTATTTGATTAGATGTTTCACATATAGAAAAAAAAGTGTGTATTTGAGAATTGACTGGCGGGAAAAATTATAAGGAAAAGCTACCATATATATACATGTGTCCTGCACATAAAAATATAACATGTATATATGTTCTGAAAAATGATTAAAGAAGACAATTTAGGTGATACAAACAAATTTTATTTAACACTTCATGAAGCAGGCAGTCTCTGTTCCCATAGGTTCAGAGACGGCACATTTCCTAATGTGGAAATGTTACTAAATATGTTTAATTTTTAAAGCCAGGGTAAAAAATTGTATGTTCAGTATAAAATTGATGGGGGGGGGGGATTCAGAATTGGTTATTGCAAAATATTAAAAGTGGTTATCTGGAGTTTCTTTTTTTCAAAATAAATGTCTTTTATTTGAAAAAGTATTTAGTATAAAATTTTACAATTCTTTGGTAATTATAATAACAAAATAATTAAGATAATTTGAAGAGTTATATATGTTCCTATAAAATGTACAAATAAGTTAATTCTTTTTAATCTTACATTTAAAAAAATTGTGTGGTCATAGCTGAAATAGATTCCCAACACCACCTAAATACTTGACATTTCAAATGTATACAGTAAATCAGTTTCTCTCACTAATCATGGAGTATAATTTTTAAGTTTTTTAAGTCTAAATTTTACATGTAGTTATGTTTTGCTGAATATTCCATCATACTTTTAAGCCAAAGTTAGTACTTAAAGAAAAATTTTATCTGAACTTTTTGAAAAAAAGTATTAATTTAACACTTCTAAGTATAATGAATAGTGCTGTAGATGTTTACTTTAAATGGAAAGTTTTCTAAAATGAATCTGGATAGAGAACATTTATTCAAATTCATCATGTTAATGTGTTTACTTTAAAGCTATGTTTAAAAATGATTCCTGAATCATCTCAGTTTATGCAAGTCACTCGTGGTTAAGGTTTGAGTTTAATGTGTTTAAATATGGCTTACAATTCAATTCAACCTCAGAATAAAATTTCAATAAAAAATGCCACTCATATAAGACAGTCTCTGTTTTCATCTTCTGACTTTGCATTAAACACTATTAAATAATGAATGCAATATAAATAAATTTGTGAAAGACACAGCCACTGCATGTTAATGTTCAATGTTATTCGATAATACATTGGACAGCAACATGATAATTTCTGACTCTACTTTTACTATACTATTAAAAGGATTACTCCAAAATCAACCAACCACTTTTCTCAGTTTCCTCTACCTCTTGAAGTAACTAATACTTCTGATGTCCGTGTTTCCTCTTTCATCTTCTGATATATTGAAACCATGTCCCCCTTGGAGCCTTCCTATCTCTCTGGAAGCTCTCTTTGTAACTATTTCCTGGGTCCTCTTTTCCTTGCTCCCTAAAGGAGGGTTTTACCTAAAACACAGATCAATGATCCAATAAAGTCGTTAGAATTACATATAAGAAATCTCACCCTCTTATAACATTTTGGACATTTTGTGAAATTTTATAAATTCATCTACTTCCATTCAATAAATTGTAGGAGAGTGCCTACTCTAAAAACAAAAGAACAGATCACCATATTCTGGAAATCGATACTAGCAATTTTTTAATCTGCTTAGTTACTCCACCAGGAAAGTAGAGAAAATACAATAACTTAAGTAAATAACAAAGCAAAAATAAACAAAAGAAATCATAGATAATATCTACAACACTAGATGACAAAAGATTTTGGGTATCTCCCCAATATCCATTAAAACCCAGCTTTGTGCACTGAGAGTGAGATATACTTGACATTCTTAGCAATTAGAAATGAGGCCAATATGGACAGAGAGTGAGGTAGTAAGAAAGTAAAAAGTGATGAGGACTATGAATTAGAGGGCTTGGGAAGGGTTGATCATACTTGAACTAACAGAGCAGCGCAAGGATTTTGACTTTTACAATGAGACATAAGAGGCAGTTGGAGAGTTTTGCCCAGGAAAGGGACATAAGGTTAGAGCTGCAAGTGAAGTGGAGAAGAATTAAGGCAAGAAACCAGTTAAGATTCTCAAATAGGGACTACAGATAGGGACTTCCTTGGTGGCACAGTGGTTAAGAATCTGCTTGCCAATGCAGGGGACATGGGTTCGATCTCTGGTCCAGGAAGATCCCACATGCCACGGAGCAACTAAAACCGCGAGCCACAACTACTGAAGCAAGTGCACCTAGAGCCGGTGCTCTGCACCAAAGAGAAGCCACCGCAATTAGAAGCCCGTGCACCACAATGAAGAGTAGCCCCTGCTCTCCACAACTAGAGAAAGCCCACGCGCAGCAACGAAGACCCAACACAGCCAAAAATAAATAAATAAATTTTTAAAAATTCTATGGATACTACAAAAATTTCTGACCTAACTAGAGCACAGCAATAAAGCCTGGAAATACAGGCAACTGTACATAATAAATGTTTTCTTGGTATTTCATTACAATACATGTTCTATTCAATTTGTTATTTCACTGGGTAAACTTACACTTTTAACATATCCCCCAAGACCTACTCATGGTGATTTAATCTGTAAAAAATAAAAATAATAATTATTATTAATATATTTTTTCTGTGGTTTCGAATTCTGCGGTTCACATTGTTATAACTTTCTTTATTGTACCTTGTTCTTTGTGTTTTGGTTGTTTTAGTATTTAATTTGAAAACTAAGTTAGGTATAAAAGTAAAAAGCCTCTGAAGTTAAAAACTAATTGAAACAACTAAACTTGGAAGAATAGAAAGGCAGATAGATAAATGATAGATAGATAGATAGATGATAGGTTTATCTCATAATCTTTAATTTGACTTATAAATATCAATATAAACTCATTTACCTTTCTCTTTCTTGAAAAAAAAAGTATTTGCCAATATGTTTCAGTGTACACTGAAAAGGTCTAGAAAAAATAAAATAAAATATTAAGTAGCAATGAGAATTTCTAGCACCTAGGTACCTAGATTGTAGACTCTAATAAATAAAATTTCCACTAAAATAAATCAGGATTCCATGAAAAAAAGAAAATTTCATTCCTGAAAACAAAGAAGCTCTCAAATACTACCCAAGATTAGTTAAAGGACACAAAAGTCAACTTGAAATAGCACTCTTTGGCCAAAGATGCAATAGCTTGAGCATCAGAAAGAATGTGTGCATTAAATTTAAACATATCAACAACTATATTTTAAAAATCCTTGAGTTAATATGTTAAAAAATATATCATTGGTTAACTTTGAAAACTGTTATAACCTGACTCTATTCTAAAAATTGGTAAATAAAGGGAAAGAATAAACATGTATCCTGCTCCTCCTGTTTGTCCTGTATTTTACTATACCCAAATAGTTGAGGAGAGGAAATCTTTGTTTAAAGAAGAATTCCAAATAATAAATGTGGAAGAAAAGGTAGAACTAAAACAAAACAAAATAAAACAAGCAATAACAACAACAACAACAAGCTACTATGAAATAACAGATCTAGGCAACATCATCAAAGAAAAATAAAACCATTAGGTGGAAGATTAATAGAGAATTTTATCATGAATGAAACTGGCACATGAAAACTGGATCCACTGATCAATTTCACATCAAGTGACAGAAAACATCCAGATGTAAAAGCAAAACATCTAGAAATTATATAACTCTTAATGTGAAGGAAGGTAAAACAAAAAACTCATCTACAAAGTATTCTCGTAGAATAAAGAAGAGGAGATGGAGGAAGAGAAGAAGAACTTAAATCTAATCATTCTTCTAGATCTAACTACCTTGTATAGTAAATTTGGGATAAAAAATGAATGATGGCTAACTACAGGGATATAGTTTACCAGATTCAGAATGTGGGAAATTCTCTAAAACAAATGACACTAGACTGAAAAAATAAATAAATAAGGAGTAGCAAAGAAGAATAAATGCCCTCTGTTTGTTTCACTGGCCTTTGAAATATAGCAGTCTATTGCCCCATCTCTACCTGCCAACTACCCTACCTCTTTTCTCTGGGTTCCCTGTACTGTTTTATGCGTATCTAGAATTGAACACAAGAAATTCTTTTTGATCGGATTGCAGAGCTAAGCTAGAAAGGTAAAAAACAAAACTTTTAAAAGAAAAGTAGGAGAACTTCTCATGTTGTAATAGGCAGAGATTTCCATGCAAGACACAAAAACACTAACCATAAAGCAACAAATGGATAAACTGGACTGCATTTGATTTAGAACTTCTGACCATCAAAAGGCTTTATTAACAGAGTGGAAAAAAAACGTCACAGAGTAAGAAATGATATATGCAATACTACATCCAACAGAGGACCCATTATAGTCTAAGGATTACAGAGCCATACCAGATCTGTCTCTGGTGTTTCCAGAAACAAAGTGAATAAAGAGAGAGAGAGAAAAAGAGAGAGATGATTTTATACATCAATACATGAAAATATCTGAATAAATATTTCATAATGTTATAAATGGGAATTATTGATTTGAAACACCAGGGAAGTTTTTTTGGAACTACATTTGTTGGGGCCTAGATTAAGATCAAAATTTCTGATGAGACACTGGTATCTGAACATTTAAATGGGTTCCTTATGTATGGCTATTGTAAAATCCTAGATACAAACACTATTATAGAAAGCTACTTCTTAATTTTGTTCTTGTCTTATGCACCTTTTGCTTATTATCTTTTTAAAGTTACTTTATAGAAAAGGAGCACACATAAATGTATATCTAGTTTTTTTTGGTTAAATAAGATTAACTTTTTAATCAATTCTGTAGGTACGCTATGCATAATATTGGCATTACTTAGATCCCTTGGAATCTAACCTCTACTTGTGTACCAGAATAATAAAACGTTTTGAACATGCGCAAAAATATGCATAGTTATTTGTAAATTATAAGCAGGTACTACGATATTAATATATTATTTATATTATTCAACATACACGGACTATATACGTCTAAGGAGGAGATTAAAATATTATAAGCAATATTGTAAAAATATTTTGGTAGTCATTATGGCTTCATACCAGTATTAGATATGAGAATGAATATTAGTGTTAGGGTGAAGTTTATAATTTGCCATAAGGCATGTAATTTTGTTTCAAAGTGTCCTCTTAAAAATTTCATTTTTCCAAACTATTTGCAATATTTTTGATCATTTTATTTTAAGATTTATTTTTACCTTTCTAACGTGACTTAAGAATGACCCACACTAGCAATGTCAACTTTGCCATTGTTTTTTGCTTGTGCTCTTGTAGTTGGTATTAACTTGCATTTTCTAAATGTCTATTTCCAGTTTTAAGTTATTTAAAACCAGATAATATAATTTAAAAACACAGTTAAAGTATTATTATACAAAAAATGCAACATGTTGCACTGTGCTGAAAGTTGATGAATGAATCAGGATACTACTATCAATTCTCACCATTCTGTAATTCACACACTTTCCTTAAAATGAATCATCTAGCATAGAAAACACATGGATACTTGTCACTGAGACTAAGTAGGGAAGCCAATGTCAACCCATCCATTATGTATTAGAAATCTTGACTTTCACTTTACCCAGAAAAATATAACCATAAGTACCTTGCTCACACTATGGGATGTGTTCATGCAACTCTTTCTGGTAGCATGATCTGGAGGGTGTTATTATTAAGGTTAACAAGAGAAAGTTGCAACACAACTTAAGTAAAAGAGTTTTTTAGTATTCACAGATATATTCAGCAACTGTCTCACTTTTTTAGTAAATTATTTGTTGAGTGTGTAACTTTAAGTGAAACCATGTAAATGGTCAGGTCTCAGCATCAGGGGCCCTGATGGGGAAACACAGAGTGACTCATTCTTTTTATCCTTTTTTTTTTTTTAATTCACATTTCCATGATGAGGCTGCTTCTTTTCATCTTCCATATTAGCAAAACTAAATAAATACAATGTACCTCTGGAGGCTTTTTTCAAGACAGAACCAGTAGAAACACTTTCCTATAGCAAGACTCACAGTAAAGACACTGGTCACAGTATTTTCAAAACCTGTTTCCAAAATGAAGTAGCAAGAGATTATACTTCTACTGCTGTGCTTCTCCATTTTGTCTCATTGGAGCCAAAGCTAGTAACCTTTGCTTGGAAGCTATTAAATCTAAATTTAAGCCAGGATGGGAAAAAGGGAGAATTTTTTGATTCATATGACCACAATGTGCATTGATGATTTAGAGATGATCAAAATTTTTTAATTTTCTAGACTTTCTGCCTATTGTCTGTAATCTTTGCATATGAGTTTCATTCTCTCCCCCTGCAGACTGGTGTTTTCCAGAAGACCAGAACTGGCACACCTTGGAATTTCTGGGCTTACATATTCTCAGCTTTCTCTCCAGAAAGAAGCAGTCCCTTCTCTCAGCTCTGGATCTAAAAATGGAGTGGGATGATTTAGTAAACATGCTCTCCCCTTAAGCAATCAGTTTAGTCAGGCATGTGAATATATATAAGAAGAGGGTAATCCTATTTGGACATGTTTAGATACTAGAGTGAAAAGAGGAGGAAGAGTTGTTCCCTGAAAAATGTATACACTATTCCTGTGATAAGGAAGAGGTATTGGGAGGAAAAACAATGTCCACAGTCAGGGCTATGGGGTCAGGGGAATGTGTTTCTGCAGTGTTTGTCATCCTTGCAAATAAAGTCTGTTAACAAATACCATGTCTCAACGCCACATTCTCAAGATGGATGAAGTGACTCACGTACAACATTTTTACATTAAGTAGTTGTTTGGACTGAATTGTGTCCTCCCAAAATTCATGTATGGAAACCCTAAACATTTGGAGATAGTGTCTTTAAAGAGGTAGTTAAGTTAAAATGGGATCATTAGGGCCAGTCTTAATCCAATAGGACTGGTGTCTTTATAAGAAGAGATTATGACACAGACAAACACAGAGGGGAGACCATGTGAAGACAGAGGAAGAAGACAGCCATCTGCAAGCCAAAGAGAGAGACCGCAAAAAAACACAAAAATTCTGTGGACATCTTGATCTCTGACTTCTAGACTAGAATTTATTTTCTTTAGAAAATAAATTTCTGTTGGTTAAGCCACCTAGTCTGTGGTACTTTTTTACGGCAGCCCTAGCAAACAAATACAGTATTTCACCCATATTTGTTTCCTTATTACCCTGTATTAATATTAGACAACTCTTAGGATTTGTTTAAATTGTGACATATCTTTTGTCTTGTTCAAATATAGTGCTTTCTTTTTGGCTTAAATAGTTTTTTTGTTTGTTTGTTTGTTTATGAGGTCAAAATTCAAACACTTTTTTTTCTTATGTTTCCATTTCTCTGAAGTCAGTGACTTTGTTATACATTTCTTTAAATAAGCTTATGTTGGCAATAAAATCAAGAAGTAGAAATCTAAATTGTTGTGCAGTGCCCCTAGGAATATCTAAATCCGTTGTGAAACAATCAAATTCCTTTCCTTTGCAATACTGAGAATAAGATTTGTATGCTTTCTAATGGAGCCCCAAGTAATGTCGGAATGAAACAATTTTATTTTGCATTAGGGTTCTTTGCTTTAAAGCAGAACTCTTATTTCTTTAAGATAATTCATTTAATCATTGTGGCAAAGGCAATATATCACAGAGTTTTCAACATTACATTAAACAGATAATCAATAGTTTGAGACAATAAAATAAAATGTTTTCAGCTTTATTAAACTTTGGGGACGTGTGGAGAGCAACTGGGAAGTAAAATAGCATTAAAAGTCAGTTAACATAGCTATTATTGCAAAGTGTGTCTGAGTCATCGCTTAGCATGGGGCTTCTGTGGTTATTCAGGTGAAATCAGATTGAAAAACAACCACACACACAAAAAAGAATATAGAGCTAGCTAAAATATTTAATTCATCAATTTCCAGAGAATAAGCAATAACTAAATTTTGTACCAATGTACCATGCTTCGTATTTTAATATTTTTCATTCTATTTAAATGCATTAATCTCTCTTAGATTCAATTTTTTAATACAGTATAGACTATTAGAGTCCAACAAATATCACTGAAAAAGCAATTGAAATTTGGGTTGAAATATAGACAATTAAAAGGCCTTGATATATAAGATAGTATGTTTAGTACTTTTTATGCATGAATTTATTTAGTTCTCATAGCAATATTGGTAGGGTTATTTGACAATTGAGAAAAATGAGGCTTAGATGGCATGCCTAACCCAAGCTCAGCCAGCAAATGAAAGCCAGCTGGGACTGGTACCAGTAAAAATAAGCACTCTAATAAGGCACATGATACTAGAATCTCTTTGTTATCAATTAGTCAGAATGTTGAATCAACAAACTTTTTGGTAGCTAGCTAGAAGTCCATTCAAAGCAATACTTTTGCAACAAAGTTGAAGTTAGTTTTATAATGCAAACTTTGGTGGCCAGTTATCGATCATCCCCACCCAAACGGTATGTCCCTTGCTCATCATCAGAAGCTGTTCTATCTGGGAGAATAAAAAATATCAATGAAAACATGTCATATAATTTCAGTTTACTTTTCTCACTCCCCTACTAAGACTTTTAGGTCATAAGCCATAGATACAGGAAATACGCCCTGGATTCCTGGGGCAACAAATTCTCCTAGGTCTTTATCCCCAATGCCTATACTGGACCTGACCCATATTACTTAACACTTGTTTAAACAAATTAATAGTAAATATTTGAAACCACCGACAAAAATTTCAGACAGCAAGATAAATTCTGTAAATAACAAAATGTTAAGGGAAGAGAAATTCCAGAGAGAATTTCCAGATGCTTTGAATTCCCCGAACATCAATAGTACTGGCTCAACTTCATTAACTTTCTTAAAAGAGTAGAATTTTTAGAGATGGATTGGACCTTGGAGTCCATACAGCTTAACCTCTGCCTGCCTTGATAGGATGCCTAAAGAGGATGCACATGGAGAGAGTAACTGCAGTTGGGAGAACTACTGAAGCCAGTTCTGGTGACAGCACAGTGAAGAATTAGGACAAAATGCTGTTGCATTGGAGTCTTAACTCTACTGTCTCTCTGCACTGCAAATTAAAACCCAATGTTACAGCCCAAGGTAAAAGAAAAGGGAGGCTGAGAGTCTATGGTAGGGAAGCCCATAAGACAGGATCATTGGATGTATCTTATGTTGTTCAAAGGATTGGAGTTGAGGGCAGATATTCCCAGGTTTGAATCCTAGCTTCGACACCCACCAGCTATGAGTCTCAGTTTATTCATCTGCAAAATAGACTTTTAAAAATTCCTAGTTCATGAAATGTAAAAATTAAATTATGTTATGCCAATATGTTATGTGCTAAATGAGTTATAGCTATTTGTTCATTCTCTACCTAATCCCAAAGCTATCTGAGGCATGATAGATATTGTCCTCTTTATTATTACTGTGATTGTTATCATTGTCTTTAGGCAGCAACAGTAAAGATGACCTAAGTGATAGTGCTGGAGGTACTATGCATGAACAAATAAAACCTTATGTAAATAAAATTCAATATTCACCTGTATCTGGAAAGCTCAGAGGAAATCTTATTATTACACTAGAATTCTGTGTGGTAATGCCCACACTTGGTCCGCACTTAATTGAATAAATGTTTTTGAGGGTTTTATTTTTTCAGTGTTGACTATCATAGGCATGAAATTTATGAAGGTTTTCACACTATCTGTCTTTGTCATTCTGTGAAAGATTTCTAAAATTCCTGGCTGGCCTTTACTCCAAGGTCACAGAACAGAATGAGTAACCCTATAACCCTGGTCTTATTATCATCATGTTAGTATAAGTAAATTAACTGTCCCAGAGTCATCTTATTTATGCATAATATTAATCTAAAACTATAATTCTTTAGGAATAACTCTTTCTCACCAATAATCTATCATGCTTAAAAGAAATTGGCATCTGATTATGCCTCTACCACAAACTATACCTTTTACTACAATGTCTCTTATCTTTTCTACCCAATATCAAGTTCTTCTCTTTAATTCATTCTTACATTAGTGTCAGATGAATCTTTTAAAACATTATTTTTTCCTTCAAGACAAAACTCAAATGTCACCTGTTCTAGAGGCCTTATTGTAATTTCTCTGGTTTAGTTGTGCATATTTATATGTATCTGTTATTATATCTTATAGGCTATATTGCAGTAATTTATTTTAGACTACTCTTTAACATTGACTGCTGGGCCTGTGCATGAAATGTTTATAGATAATTTGTATAAATCTCCCAAATAGTCAATATCTCCCACCTCTGAGTATAAAGTCTATAATTTTTTACTGTCTTGAAAATCAATAAAATTCTGACCCTATTAATCCTACTCAATCTAGACTCATCTCTACCCCCAATTTTACCATGCCCATATGGTAAAAAATTTGGTCTTTGCCATAGGTTTTCCATGCTTGTTAATACTATCCAAACTTGCATTCTTCTTTGAAACCTAAATCAAGGTCCACATATTGCATGAAACTTTTCCTGACCATCTAACATAGGCTGAGCTGTGGCACAGTGTATGAAAGCTTAGATGCTGCAGTAAGCCTGCTTGAGTTCATGAATCTTTGATCAGGGCAAGCTTATGAATATGTTTTGATTCAGCTACCATCCATGTAGTCAGGAATCAGAAGAGTGCCTGTATCATAGGGTTGTTGTGATAAAGAAGGTAAAACACTCAATAAAAGTTAACTATTGTCATTGCACAGAATATTTGAATTTAACACATAATAACAAGAGTATTTTCTCATTCTAAACCAATTATTTTTGTCTCATTCTAAACCAGTTATTTTTTTCTCATTCTAATCCAATTTTTTTTTTTCCTAGTAAGTTTGTGAGTATTTCGAGGACATAAATTTACACTTTCTTTGTATACTTCACATTACAAAAAATTCAATCTACTCAGCAAATTTTTTTTTTTGCTGTCAATGAATTAAAATGTTTCATAAAGTAACTGCTTAATCCTTTTAATATTATGAAAGTGATTTGCAAAGTCATTACTTTACTCATTCACCATGTATTTACCAAGACCTCAAAGCTTTTGCTAGACAGACTCTTCAAAGTTATTGATTTGGATACTATTCTAACAAACACAGTTTGTGGTAACATTTGTAGACATAAGTCACTTGTTTCCCAAGAATGTGTACTTCTAACTGCATTCGTCATTGCAATTTTAAGAGGCATAATATTCTGAGACAGCACAAACCAGTGTTCATTTCTCTTTATTTTTTCAACAATAATCACAGGGATACCCAGTGAAATATTTTTAAATTAAATTCTATATAGTATTTGCTGGCAAGCTTCAAGGGATCAACATGAAAAATGTAGGTGCTTTGTTAAAAGTAGGATTTTAGTAAAATGTACAAAGTAAGGAAATTAAAATAAGAAAAAGGATGTACTGAAAACCTCTTCTTTCATGACCAGCTCAGGTGATTTTCTATTACTAGTACTCAGAAAAAAAAAGCAAAAATCAAAAAAGTCAATCCAATTGAATATTAAAGGGAATTCTTTATTAAATGTTACAGTTAGAAGGAATCTTAAATGTAAAAATATATATTTATATATGTATATATTCTTCTTTTACTATGTCCAATCAATTTATTATTTTATTATTTTTTCATTTATCCTCAAACAGGTTATTTTAGAGGCTTATTTTGCCACTATTTGTTTTGTATTGTTACACATCTTGCCTCAGTAGAAATTTCACAAAAACCTTAAACTGGAATTCATATCCAAGCTTAGAGGTTTCAAATTGAAATTCTAAACACAATCAAGGTCATTTAATGTACTGCTTTGGAAGAAATCCAGAAAAGCATTTGTCCTTTAGATTTTCTGGAAATTAACAAGTTACTTAAGAGGTAAAGCAAATAGCTTTAGAATTACATAAAAAATGTAATTTAGTTTATATACCTAAATCATTGGCATTTTCAGAAATAAATTTTTAACCTCTAAAATAAAATTTGTAATAGTGATATTTTTATTATTTGTAGGAATGATTCCTTTTTTTGTAAAACCAAGGCATGCTTCATCTAAAAGTGAATTATTTGGACTTTTTGATTACTATAAATCTATCATGAAAAGGCATCAACATTTAATGCCATTGCCCTTAACATTCATTTTGAAATTTCCTGAAAATGTATTGGTGCGTTCAGAGCTATTATTTTCTATTATAGCTTGCTTTCTTAATTTTAACCAGAAGTGTAAAGAATTTAATGACTATTCATATTGCGGTTAGTTTATATAGTCCACAGTTAGTGGAAAATAGTAACTCTTCTTAATAATAAATAGCTTTGATCATCATTCCTAAGTGTGAACTATATAGGACTCAATTATTACATTTTCATTATTAACCTGAAAAATAAATATGCCCAGACCCTTTATGGATAAATAATTAATCCTATTACAATGACGTGTGGATTGTGGAAACAGCCCTGTAAACCAGGATGAGGAGAACTCTGGCAATGGAGAGGCAGTGAATAGAAGAATGTTAATATATCAAACAAGATAACCCCAAAAAAATGAGAAAACTGAGAGTGAGGACAAAGTTGAAAGTAAACAACTATTATGAAACTTTGGACCATATAGAAGTAAAAAATAAATGCAGATAGAACTTATAATAATGAGTTGTGTAGAAGGAAAAGTCAGAAGTCTGAGGCAAGAAGACTTTACAACTGAAAGAGAGCTTCTCTCAAACATCACGTTTATTATATTTTACCTATGTGAACACTGCAGTGTATTTATTGCTATCTAGAACACATTCATATTTCAAAATTACTAAGACAAATGTCATCTTCCAAGAGCTAAAACAGTATGTCATTTGTATGAGCCTGCTCTTTGGAAGGCTGGGACAGTTAATTCCATCTCATTTGATTTGACTGTGGATCCTAAAGTCATCTGCAAAATAAATTGTGGCACAAATTTTTATCACCCACAGGGTAAACCACAGTATGAACACACAGATTAATTAATTAGTGGTAGGGTAACAATTCTTGCCTGTGGCTTAGAAATCTCAGAATTCTAAAAGGGATATAATACTGTGTTCTCCCAGAAAAATAATCTGAGGCTTTTAAACACAGAGACACAGGTCTTTTGCTAGTCATGATATTAAGATGATATAATTTAGGTGAAAATTTTAATTGCACCCTTTTAAGATTTTTCTTTGCATTTGTAATTTTGCATGGAAAATTCCTCTTTTCATTCATCTATTTTCTTTTCTTTTTCGTCCTCATTTTATTTCCTCCTAAAAATTATTTTATGTAAATTTAAAAAATGAGATATCGGCATAAGAAAGCAGGTTTGAAGGTATATTGAACCCTAAAAAAAAGATGCTTAGTAACATTTTTTTAATCCCAGGTAAATCTACAGAGTTCCTTTAAGGTTCTTGAATTTTATTTCTCATTCTGGCACCAGTTAATCTTGGCTCTAAAGTCAGCTCCTAGGACAGAATGACAGCCTCACATCCCTAATCACAGTTTCTGGTAACTCAGCAGACCTGCAGGCCAAAATTCTCTCCCAGGAGAGCGATGGGCCCAGACCCAAATACAGCTGAGGAGATCAACTGTAATAAAGCTACTATTTCTTTTTCAGAACTATTCATTCTTAAATAAGGAAATGTTTGAACTAAAATCCACGGTCTGCAACATATATTACTCCCTAACTTTTCCCAATCTTTTTGAACAGTACAGGATGAGAAGGACACTAAATTGGGAAATTTCAAAGAATGGCTTAATAAATAATTGTTAAATAAATAGATGAATGAGTGAGTGAGTGAGTGAATGGAATGCTTACATAAGGATGACCACCTAATGCAATTATTCAAACTGAATTCAGGTGAAAAGTCAAATATATCTTAAAGATCCTACATAGTTCATTAGAAGGAACCTCAATAGAAAATCCAAAAAACAGTATAATTGTATTCCTGTTATTTTGCCTGCTTATCAACTAAATGAGAAAACATATTTACCTTCTACTAAAGCAAGATTTCATCTACATGAAGTTCTGTTCACTTCTTTCTTTTTATCATTAACACTGAGCAAATATACTCTACCATATCAGGATGAGATTATCTAAGATATGATAATCTTAGCCTTAGCAGGATTCAGTTTTGTAATGTTTCTTTTTATGCAGTGCCATCTGATAACCAGGATTATTTGGAAACTCGAAGTCACTGAAAAATAGGACGTCCATGTCCATCCTTACCACTAGAAATTCTATTCTACCATATAGAAGCAAGTTGAAAAATGTCTTCTGCTACCTCTGGAGACTGGGGCTAGAGGATATAGGAATTAGGGCAGGAGCAAAAGATAAGTAGTAGGTTAAGAGGGATTTTATGTATACCATTTAAACTATGGTCATTTTTCCTATGAGTATGTTTATACTAAATATGACTAGTTTAGTACTGTACTCAGATCCAGAAGCGTAATACTTAACTAAGGGATATGTGGTTTGCTTATGTATAAGTTGAATCTTTTTTCTGAAACAAAGCTATGACATACTTCCTTCCAGTGGTTCATGCTGGATATACCCATCGGAATTTCCTGGTTGTTGGTGACCATGACTCTAGGAGGTTGTGCGCTAGGTAGTTAATGGTCTGACACACACAGAGGCAAAACACAACACACACACACACCACACACACACACACACACACGCACACACACACACACACAAACACCATCTGGAGGATAAGGACCCATTGTAATGTAGAGACTTCAGTTAACATTATCCATTGCTGCTAGAGCAAGGTCCATGGTCATTGTGGGGCATAACACTGAATTCCATGACACTTCACCCACATACTCACTGTGATAACACATATATGTGGATGAATCTTGTCCATTTAACAACATGCCCGAGATTCCCATTAGTGCTATTATGCTTATTATGGTCATTGTTCAATACACATCAGTTGAATGATTATTATGTGTCAGTCAAACATGGTCTGGAGATGCCAAGATAAAATATGATTTCAGTCCTATCTCATAAAGAGATTTTGCATTTCCATGGGATGATCTCCCACACAGCCTCTCAGTGAATAACTTGTCTTAATTTATAGCCCTGATGATAATTTCTACTCCCTTTTCTCATAATATCTTTGTGCACGGGCTACTAACTCCCACGATGAAGTCAACATTTTAATGAATCAAAGTATAATTTTACAAAATAAACACACTGACTTCTACAAACTCAAAAAATCTCTGAGCCTAGAATATTAAAATCACTGATGTTTTAGCTCCATTTCATTGACTACTTTCCATCCTTCAAGTACTTAAAAAAAAACCAGAAAACCTTTAAACATTAAATACCTTAATCCTGAAAGATGCACTTAAACTTTCATGCTTTCATTTTCTTTCTTGCCAATTTGACCACTACAAAATTCCTCACAGCCTGTACTAATCCATTTACTGAGAAAAATGAAGACTCTGTAGTTTAAAAAACTATGAAGACATATTTATTATGTTCATACGAATTTTCATATCTGGTAATTGGAAGTTTGCAGCCCCTTTCATAATACTTCCTTATGAAGTCAGCCATAAGCAATGAATAAAAGAATGCACGTGTTCTCCCAGCTTGGCAGAGTGGAATTACCAAAGGAGGAAGGATCACAATCCTGTGAAGTTTTGTCCTTCTAAAGAATATGAAAAATCTAATAATCAGGAGGATAATGAAACTGAGATAATAGTCTGACCTGCCCCTCTGGGGTTTTATACAACATTTTAGGCAATCAAGTCAGGTGAGAAATATCTTTTCTATCTAATATAATGTAAGAAGACTTTTGAAAGAATTAATATGGTTATTTGCTCTTAAAAAAAAAAAAAATGAGTCTAGGGCATCCAGATACAGAGTACTAGAGTCCTGGCAAGAGTGAGGACTTCATGGCACTGTGGCTCAGCATGGGGTGTCAGAGAACTAATAGGGTAAGGACGATGTCTGCATGGATGGGGGACAGGACAGCAGAAGTCAAGGGAGATTCGATATATATAGGGGATTGAGTTCACTCTACTTATACACATATTTACACATAGAGAAACACACAAACATGTACATACATTTATGTATGTATTATGTGATAATAGGAGTCATGACTCTGAAGAAAATACTGATTTTAGGGTTGGGGCACAGATGCTGTAAGATCAGACTGACACATTTTATTGTCCCAGAAGCAAAGAATTACTCATAGAATGACGGAGATATGTCTGTATGCATTTACATTTACATCTGTAATTATTTACATACTTTCAAAATACCTCCCAACAAAATCTTGTTAATTACAAAGAGGAAAAGAGTAACTTTACAATTGAGTAGCTTATCAGGCATCACTTGAATTACTGATTAAAGTTAACATCATCCACAAAGGGACAAGTCAAAATTATGCACAATTTGATAGTTACTCTCAAATGTTTTAGAGATGGGGAAACATCTTTGTTATGCACTTAAAACTTTCTCTTCAGATTGAGAGTTTTCCAAAACAAAAGTTTTAAAAAAGACAAATACTGAGTAAGCAAGGAAGGAAAACTAATTCTGCGCGTGGAGAATGTAAAACTAAAAGACAGCAGATCAAATTCTGCAGAGGTTAAATTGAGCATTCCAGGGAACTTTCCAAAGTACTAAATGATACTCATCTAACCTCACTTTGACCTTTTTATCTGAAGCCCTCTTTTTTTTTTTTCCACCTGTCTTTTTTTTTTTTTTTTTTTTCGATAAGTCTATCCTCTTGACAGTAGCTATGATGCATTTTGCTGGCACCAATCTATTACCCCTGCCCCCATCCATTATTAAGTTTCCCAGAGAGTTAACTTTAACCAGTTCAGATTTTTAATCCTGTCTACATTTGCATATGCTCCAGCTTTGGCCCACCTTCTAAATGCATTTGGAGCTGTATCATTTAGCAACTAAGAGTAAGAAATTTTAGAAGGCATATTCCTGCGTTTAAATTCTCTTATGCAGGTCTTCTTAACTACTCTGTGTTTCAGTTTATTCATTTATAAAATAAAGTTAATAATATTACTACCTCATGCAATTTTAAGAATTAAACGATTTATTATGTTTAAAGTACTTAGAATATTGCCTGAAACGTAAGTACTATTAGCGTATTTGATGTTATTAATATCATTTTAACTGCACTGAGATATTCCAGATATTGAATATACTTTAGAAATATCAAAACCTTTGCCACCCTGCATCCTCTATGCACACATGGGAAAGTTCTAGATTGTAATGACAACTACTTTGGTTCAGGGAAATGGGGTAGAACAGAGAAATTTCATCTCCTCCAGTGCTGGGGAAGATTTTGTCTTTAAAGGGTTGCTATTCTTGGGCTTCCCTGGTGGCGCAGTGGTTGGGAGTCTGCCTGCCGATGCAGGGGACACGGGTTCGAGCCCTGGCCTGGGAGGATCCCACATGCCGCGGAGCGACAAAGCCCGTGTGCCACAATTACTGAGCCTGCGCGTCTGGAGCCTGTGCTCCGCAACAAGAGAGGCCGCGATAATGAGAGGCCCGCGCACCGCGATGAGGAGTGGCCCCCACTTGCCGCGGCTGGGGGGGGGGCCCTCGCACGGAGACGAAGACCCAATACAGCCATAAATAATAAATAAATAATTTAAAAAAAAAAAAAAAAGAGTTGCTATTCTTTCTGATAGAATGCATGCTTCCATCGCCAAGACACCAATATTCATCAAAGGCCAAGTAAGTCAAATTTGACATGTTTGGTTGATAATTTTGTCATTAATGTCAAATGTGTTGAGACAGATAAATTAATAGTGTTAAACACTTTACTTGCTGATAGCATAGCCAAAGATGAGGTTTCTAGGAATGCACTGCATTATAAAAACAGGCATATGTGAGGACAACTAGATCCATCTTACTGATGTATTCCCTGGGGATTCAAACCCTTAGAAAAATATTTTGTTTGTATTTCTGACTGTTTGTAAAAAAAAAAAAAAAAAAAAAAAAAGGAAGAATCCTTACAGGAAAATACTTTGTAATTATGATAATCCCTGCTTATTCAAAACCATATATATACTTAAAACTAAATGTAAAAAAACTATATATATATATATATATATATATATATATATAACTATATATAGATATATATATAGTCTACTTAAAACTAAATGGGAAAGTGAAGATTATAAGTACTCAAAGATAACCACTTTCCATGAGAATGACAGAACAGGCATAGAAATGTCCATGGTACTTAATATTTTCTCTGCTAGAATAGCTTCGTTGGTTTGTCTTTACTATATCTGACTTATGCATTGCCTATATGTTTCTTATATTTTTGAAATGTGTTTTATGTATCAGAAAATATTATTTATTATTGTTATCATCAATAATAATTATAATGTCATGGTGCTGATACTAATCTTATAGAACTTTACACTTACATCATGCACCACTTTAATTAATTATGAAAAATTACAAAAATACAAAATAATATTTAGATAAGATATAAGTAAGAGAAAGAATACTCAGAAATAAATATCATGTACCCACTCATTATCTTAAGAGAGAGAATACCAATTATTTTGTAAATGCCTGAGATTCCATCCTCAAATTCATCTTCTTCCCTAAACCCTACCACCACCCCAAATTCTACCATGGGTTTTGTTCTTATAATTGCTTTATTTTTTTTAAATAACTAGTTTAGCCTATCTGTCTGCATATATGAAAAATATTTATTTTATACAGTTTGAGCACTAGATGAAAGGAATTTCAAAATATGTGTATGTGTGTATTCTGATAGGTTGATTGCTTTGCTTCATTCAAAGTGCATCTTAAAAAATTTATCCTGGGTTCAAGACAGTGGAGTAGAAGTACGTGCACTCACTCCCTCTTGAGAGAGCAGCGGAATCACAACTAACTGCTGAACAATCATTGATAGGAAGATACTGGAACTCACCAAAAAAGATATCTCACATCCAAAGACGAAGGAGAAGACAAAATGAGATGATAGGAGGGGTGCAATAACAATAAAATTAAATCCCATAACTGCTGGGTGGGTGACTCACAAACTGGAGAACAATTATACAACAGAAGTCCACCCACTTGAGTGAAGGTTCTGAGCCCAACGTCAGGCTTCCCAACCTGGGAGTCCAGCAATGGGAGGAGGAATTCCCAGAGAATCAGACTTTGAAGGCTAGCAGGATTTGATTGCAGGACTTTGACAAGACTGGGGAAAAAAGAGACTCCATTCTTGGAGGGCACACACAAAGTAGTGTGAGCATCGGGACCCAGGGGAAGGAGCAGTGAACCCATAGGAGACTGAACCAGACCTACCTGTTAGTGCTGGAGGGTTTCCTGCAGAGGCGGGGGGCAGCTGTGGCTAACTGCAGGGACAAGGACACTGACAGCAGAAGTTCTGGGAAATACTCCTTGGTGTGAGCCCTCCTTGAGTCCGCCATAAGATAAGACCCACCAAAGATCATGTAGCATTCAAGGCTAGATCATCTGAGGCCAAACAACCAATGGGGAGGGAACTCAGCCCCACCCATCAGCAGACAAATGGATTAAAGTTTTACTGAGCTCTGCCACCACAGCAACACACAGCTCTACCCACCAACAGTCCCTCTCATCAGGAAGCTTGCACAAGCATCTTAGATAGCCTCATCCACCAAAGGGCATACAGAAGAAGCAAGAAAGACTACAGTCCTGCAGCCTGTGGAATGAAAACCACATTCACAGAAAGATAAACAAAAAGAAAATGCAGAGGACTATGTACCAGATGAAGTAACAAGATAAAACCCCAGAAAAATAACTAAATGAAGTAGAGATAGGCAACCTTCCAAAAAAGAATTCAGAATAATGATAGTGAAGATGATCCGGGACCTCGGAAAAAAATGGTGGCAAAGATCCAAAAGATGCAAGAAATGATTAACAAAGACCTAGAAGAATTAAAGAACAAACAAACAAAGATGAACAATACAATAACTGAAATGAAAAATACACTTGAAGGAATCAATAGCAGAATAACTGAGGCAGAAAAATGGATAAGTGACCTGGAAGACAGAATGGTGGAATTCACTGCCATGGAACAGAATAAAGAAAAAAGGAAGAAAAGAAGTGAAGACAACCTAAGAGACTTCTGGGACAACATTAAACGTACCAACATTTGCATTATAGGGGTCACAAGAGGAGAAGAGAGAAAGAAAGGACCCGAGAAAATATTTGAAGAGATTATAGTTGAAAACTTCCCTCACATGGGAAAGGAAATAGCCTTCCAAGTCCAGGAAGTGCAGAGAGTCCCAGGCAGGATAAACCCAAGGAGAAACATGCTGAGACACATAGTAATCCAACTGACAAAAATTTAAGACAAAGAAACATTATTAAAACAATGAGGGAAAAACGACAAATAACATACAAGGGAACTCACATAAGGTTAACAGCTGATTTCTCAGCAGAAACTCTACAAGCCAGAAGGGAGTGGCACAATATATTTAAAGTGAAGAAAGGGAAAAACCTACAACCAAGATTACTCTACCCGGCAAGGATCTCATTCAGATTCGATGGAGAAATCAAAAGCTTTACAGATAAGCAAAAGCTAAGAGAATTCAGCACCACCAAACCAGCTCTACAGCAAATGCTAAAGGAACTTCTCTACATGGGAAACACAACAGAATAAAAGGACCTGCAGAAACAAACCCAAAACAATTAAGAAAATGGTAACATGAATATACATAATGATAATTACCTTAAATGTGAATGGATTAAATGCTCCAACGCAAAGACACAGGCTCGCTGAATGGAAGCAAAAAAAAAAGACCCATATATATGCTGTCTACAAGAGACCCACTTCAGACCTAGGGACGCATACAGAGTGAAAGTGAGGGGATGGAAAAAGATATTCCATGCAAATGGAAATCAAAAGAAAGCTAGAGTAACAATACTCATATCAGATAAAATAGAATCTAAAATAAAAAATGTTACAAGAGACAAGAAAGAACACTACATAATGATGAAGGGATCAATCCAAGAAGAAAATATAACAATTATAAATATATATGCACCCAAAATAGGAGCCCCTCAATACATAAGGCAAATGCTAACAGCTTTTTTTTTTTTTTTATAAAGAGCTTCCGCAGCTGTTCGGGCTCTTTGGGAGAGTCTGACTTAGACACGATGGGGGTGGAGGGGGGGGGAGACGTCAACGATGCTGACTCGGAGGCATCCAAGGGCAGAAAGGTCTCAAAGGGTGCCTTTTTTTTTTTTTTAATTAATTAATTATTTATTTATTTATGGCTATGTTGGGGCTTCGTTTCTGTGCGAGGGCCCTCTCCAGTTGCGGCAAGCGGGGGCCGCTCCTCATCGTGGTGTGCGGGCCTCTCACTATTGCGGCCTCTCCCGTTGCGGAGCACAGGCTCCAGACGCGCAGGCTCAGTAGTTGTGGCTCACGGGCCTAGTTGCTCCGCGGCATGTGGGATCTTCCCAGACCAGGGCTCGAACCCGTGTCCCCTGCATTGGCAGGTGGACTCTCAACCACTGCGCCACCAGGGAAGCCCCGCTAACAGCTTTAAAAGAGGAAATCAACAGTAACACAATAATAGTGGGGGACTTTAACACCTCACTTACACAAATGGACAGATCATCCAGACAGAAAATTAATAAGGAAACACAAGCTTTAAATGACACAATAGGCCAGATAGATTCAAATGATATTTATAGGACATTCCACTGGAAACAGCAGATTCAAATGATATTTATAGGACATTCCACTGGAAACAGCAGATTACACTTTCTTCTCAAGTGCAAACGGAACATTCTCCAGGTTAGATCACATCTTGGGTCACAAATCAAGCTTGGTAAATTTAAGAAAATTAAAATCATATCAGCCATCTTTTCTGACCACAATGCTATGAGATTAGAAATAAATTACAGGAAAAAAAAACGTAAATAATACTAACACATGGAGGCTAAACAATACATCACTAAATAACTAAGAAATCACTGAAGAAATCAAAGAGGAAATCAAAAAGTACCTAGAGCCAAATGACAACGAAAACACAATGATCCAAAACCTATGGGATGAAGCAAAAGCAGTTCTAAGAGAGAAATTTATAGCAATGCATTCCTACTTTAAGAAACAAGAAATGTCTCAAATAAACAATCTAAACTTACACCTAAAGGAAGTAGAGAAAGAAGAACACAAAAAACCCGAAGTTAGTACAAAGAAAGACATCATAAAGATCAGTGCAGAAATAAATGAAATAGAAACAAAGAAAACAATAGCAAAGATTAATAAAACTAAAAGCTGGTTCTTTGAGAAGATAAACAAAATTGATAAACATTTAGGCAGACTCATCAAGAACAATAAGGAGAGGACTCAATCAATAAAATTAGAAATGAAAAAGAAGAAGTTACAATGGACAACGCAAAACTACAAAGCATCCTGCAACTACTACAAGCAACTCTATGCCAATAAAATGGACAATCTGGAAGAAATGGACAAATTCTTAGAAAGGTATAACCTTCCAAGACTGAACCGGGAAAAAATAGAAAATATGAACAGAACAATCACAAGTCATGAAATTAAGACTGTGATTAAAAACCTTCCAACGAACAAAAGCCCAGGACCAGATGGCTTCACAGGTAAATTCTTTCAAACATTTAGAGAAGAGCTAACACTTATCCTTCTCAAACTCTTCCAAAAAATTGCAGAGGAAGGAACACTCCCAATCTCATTCTACAAGGCCACCATGACCCTGATACCAAAACCAGAAAAAGATATTACAAAAAAAGAAAATTACAGACTAATATCACTGATGAATATAGATGCAAAAATCCTCAACAAAATACTAGCAAAAAGAACCCAACAACACATTAAAAGGATCATACACCATGATCAAGTGAGATTTATCCCAGGGATACAAGGATTCTTCAATATATGCAAATCAACCAATGTGATAAACCATATTAACTTAGTGAAGAATAAAAACCATATGATCATCTAGATGGATGCAGAAAAAGCTTTTGGCAAAATTCAACACCGATTTATGATAAAAACTCTCCAGAAAGCGGGCATAGAGGGAACCTACCACAACACAATAAAGGCCATATATGACAAACCCACAGCAAACATCATTCTCAATGGTGAAAAATTGAAAGCATTTCCTCTAAGATCAGGAACAAGACAAGAATGTCTATTCTTGCCACTATTATGCAACATAGTTTTAGAAGTCTTAGCCACATTGATCAGAGAAGAAAAAGAAATAAAAGGAATACAAATTGGAAAAGAAGAAGTAAAACTGTCACTGTTTGCAGATGACATGATACTATACATAGCTAATCCTAAAGATGCCACCAGAAAGCTACTAGAGATAATCAATGAATTTGGTGAAGTAGCAGGATACAAAATTAATGCACAGAAATCTCTTGCATTCCTATACACTCACAACAAAAGATCAGAAACAGAAATGAAGGAAACAATCCCATTCACCATTACAACAGAAAGAACAAAATACCTAGGAATAAACCTACCTAAGGAAGTAAAAGACCTGTACTCAGAAAACTATAAGACACTGATGAAAGAAATTAAAGATGACACAAACAGTTGGAGAGATATACCATGTTCTTGGATTGGAAGAATCAACATTGTGAAAATGACTATACTACTCAAAACAATCTACAGATTCAATGCAATCCCTATCAAATCACCAATGGCATTTTTTACAGAACTAGAACAAAAAAATCTTAAAATTTGTGTGGAAACACAAAAGACACCAAATAGCCAAAGCAATCTTGAGGGAAAAAAACAGCTGGAGGAATCAGACTCCCTGACTTCAGACTATACTACAAAGCTACAGTAATCAAGACAATATGGTACTGGCACAAAAACAGAAATATAGATCAATGGAACAGGATAGAAAACCAAGAGATAAACCCACGCACATATGGTCAACTAATCTATGACACAGGAGGCAATGATATACAATGGAGAAAAGACAGTCTCTTTAATAAGTGGTGCTGGGAAAACTGGACAGCTACATGTAAAAGAATGAAATTAGAACACTCCCTAACACCATACACAAAAATAAACTTAAAATGGATTAAAGACCTAAATGTAAGACCAGACACTATAAAACTCTTAGAGGAAAACATAGCAGAACACTCTTTGACATAAATCACAGCAACATCTTTTTGACCCACCTACTAGAGTAATGGAAATAAAAAGAAAAATAAACAAATGGGACCTAATGAAACTTAAAAGCTTTTGCACAGGAAAGGAAACTATAAACAAGATGATAAGACAACCCTCCGAATGGGAGAAAATATTGGCAAGTGAATCAACGGACAAAGGATTCATCTCCAAAATATATAAACAGCTCATGCAACTCAATATTAAAAAAATAAGCAACCCAATCAAGAAATGGGCAGAAGACCTAAATAGACATTTCTCCAAAGAAGACACAGAGATGGTCAAGAAGCACATGTAAAGCTGCTCAACATCACTAGTCATTAGAGAAATTCAAATCAAAACTACAATGAGGTATCACCTCACACTGGTTAGAATGGGCATCATTAGAAAATCCACAAACAACAAATGCTGGAGAGGATGTGGAGAAAAGGGAACCCTGTTGCACTGTTGGTGGGAATGTAAATTGATACAGCCACTATAGAGAACAGTATGGAGGTTCTTTGAAAAACTAAAAATAGAGTTACAATATGACCCAACAATCCCACTACTGGGCATATACCCAGAGAAAACCATAATTCAAAAAGACACATGCACCCCAATGTTCATTGCAGCATTATTTACAATAACCAGGTCATGGAAGCAACCTATATGCCCATCGACAGACGAATGGATAAAGAAGACGTGGCATGTATATACAATGGAATACTACTCAGCCATAAAAAGGAATAAAATTGGGTCATTTGTAGAGACGTGGATGGACTTAGAGACTGTCATACAGAGTGAAGTAAGTCAGAAAGAGAAAAACAAATATCATATATTAATGCATATTTGTGGAACCTAGAAAAATGGTATAGATGAACTGGTTTGCAAGGCAGAAATAGAGACACAGATGTAGAGAACAAATGTATGGACACCAAGGGGGAAAAGCAGGGGGTGGGGGTATGAATTGAGAGATTGGGATTGACATGTATACACTAATTTGTATAAAAAAGATAACTTATAAGAACCTGCTGTATAAAAATAAAATAAAATAAAATTCAAATAATTTTTTAAAATAAAAACAAAAAATTTATCTTTGTTAATGCAAGAATCTGATTTATTAATGTATACTGTGATAGAATATTCCATTGAATGCATATAAACAAAATTAATTTATTCATTTATTTATTCTCTAAATGCTTATTAGGATGATTTGCAGTTTTTTTTTGTTTGTTTTTTTTCTATTACAAGAAGTAAGTACTGTTAGGGACATTTTTGTGCATTTCTCTAGGTTCACATGTGCAAACTCATCTTTAGAGTGTATAATTAACATTGATGAGTAGTAGCGTCTATCTTCAACTTGTCTATAAAATTCAGATTTTTTTTCAAAATATTTTAGTTCCCACCAAAAGAGTAGAAATTTTTCCATTGCTTCTAATCCTTGATAGCATTTGGTTTTGTCTGATTATTAAATTTTTGTCAATCTGGATGTGAAATGATATCTCATTATGTGTTTAATTTGTGTCTAATTTGCATTTCTCAGGGAACTGTCAAGCAGGAGCTACAGATTTGGAGGAAGCAAGAGACACAGCTGCTGTGAGAGTAGCTCCCAAATTAGAAAAAGGGTGTGATATACCATGACTTTTCCTCCCCTCACACCCAGCATTCAATAAGTGCCCCCAACTGGAAAAACCTCCCTGGGAATCTGAGATTAAGGAAGCCTGGGGGACTGATTACCTGATATACAGATCAGGGCAGAGAAGGGCAGGAAATGAATCTGAAATTAAGTAGGAAATTTACTATCATAGCTATACGACATTTAACGTGTTACTGAATGTCTCTTCCACTAGAAGACAAGCTCAATAACGAAATGCATTTGTGTTTATGTTACTCCCTTTGCTTAGAAGAGTCCCTGGCACATAAAAAATATTCAGTAAATATTGCATGAATGAATGAATGAAGAATGGTCAAGACCCACACAGATCATCGCCTTTCACGTATTTAAATATTATTATTTGAGAATTGAATTATTAATAAAGTATTATAATTTAATTTTTAAGACTTTATTTTTAGAGCAGTTTTAGGTTCATAGAAAAATTGAGAAGAATACACAGAGATTTCTCATATACTTCCTGCCTGCCACACATGCATAGCCTCCTGCATTATCAACACCCATCCCCCACCAGAGTGGTACATTTGTTAAAATCGATGAGCCTACATTGACACATCATAATCACCCAAAGTTCAGAATTTACATTAGGGTTCACTATTGCTCTTGTACATTCTTATGGGTTCTGACAAATATGTAGTGACACGTGTCCCCACTGTAGTATCATACAGAATAGTTTCACTACCCTAAAAATGCTCTGTACTCTCCCTATTCATCCCTCCCTCTCACAACCCCTGGTGACTATTGATGCTTTTGCTGTCTCCATAGTTTTGCCTTTTCCAGAATGTCGTATAGTTGGAATCATACAGTACGTAGCCTTTTCATATTGGCTTCTTTCACTTAGTAATATGCATTATTTAAATTTCCTCTGTGTCTTTTCATGGCTTGATAGCTCATTTCTTCTTGATGCTGATTAATACTCCTTTGTCTGGATGTATCAATACCACAGTTTAGCTGTCCATTCGCCTACTGAAGGACACCTTTGTTGCTTCCAAGTTTTGGCTATTATGAATAAAGCTGCTAAAAAACATCTGTATGCAAGTTTTTGTGTAGATAATGCATATGGGACATAGGAGAAGATGATTTTCAAAAGTCCCTGTACTTCTGAGATAATTTTCCAAGATTTAATAATATTCTGAAATTCATTCTTCTCCTATCTCTGGCATAGATTTCAGGAATCATTCACTCATATCTTACCTCCATGTTTATTTCTGCCACTAATAAAATAACAAGCCCCTATCCATCCATTATCACCACGGCTCTCTTCCCCATGCATTCGTATAGATCCTCTCTTAGCCCAGTCCTCTACCCTAGTTACTGATATTTTTTCATTGTGCTTCTTAAATCCACTTTTTCTCCTCTTTCATTCCTTTAGAGTTGTGTTTCTTCTAGTTCTACACATGGCTGACTTATTTTTATGTGTAAGATATTCACTTAAGTGTCATTTCCTCAAAGAGTCTTTCTCGGCCCATCCTATGTACTCTGGTCTTTTTCTCTTGGTTATCTATCTGTGCATTCTTTCATATCAATTGTCATGTTCTGTAGTTACTCTGAATTATATTTGTTTTCATATTTATCTCTTTCAACCCATGGGAGCAGGAAATATGTAGGTTTATTTCATGCTGTATCTGCAGAGACTAACATAGTACCTGACAGCTCCATACATTTATGAATCTTCCAGAGGTACCATTTCTTTCTTTCTCAGATAAATAAATTAGTTTAAAAATTACAGACAATTGTGATTTTCACTAATATACAACTATCATATCATACTGAATTTGTGTGTAGTGCATAATGTTGCACAAGTGTGTATCCTCATGTTAAGGCGACAGAAAAAAATTTGACCTTGCCTTCGCATGCAACTCTTTGTATTGGTACAATATTTTTTTCTCCAGGATATTGATCATAGTAAAGACAAAAGTAACTTATTGGCTACCAAAAATTATCTAAATCTACTTTTGCATTATAAACATCCCCAGTTTCTTCAATATTGTAAGCATATCATATTTTGGCTCTCCTTACCCTCCAAGTCATTCTTCTCTAGAAATACCCCAGGTTATTATATTCCTCTTAAAGTGCCAAGTCTGGAAATTGATAGCACAGAGGAGAGCAAGAGAATAAACTCTATCGCTCTGCTACTTTTGAAAAATATAAATCCCTATATTTTGAAAAATATAAATCCCTTCCTTCGTGTTTTTAGTAGCTAACAGGAAAAAATACAAATATTGATCTCACCCATTTCAAAAGCTGAAAATTTTTAAATATTTAAAACATGAAAATGTTAGAAATATTTTTATAGACATTGCTTAATATTCATTATTAATTGCAATTTACTTATTCATTAAAAATGCCTATCATCTAGTGAGTTAATTTAATTTATTGGACAAATGAGGAATATTTCAAGTTTTTTGACTAGCTTTTCAGAATTAAAGAAAGCGTTAAATACAAAATTGTAATGATAAAATTAGATACATAATTTTTAAATGGTCTTACATTATTTGAAAACTATGCCATTAGAGCTTTGAATCAGATTTTGAGTGGAGTAATATTCTTAAACTCTATGTAACCAAATATGTGATAGTTGAGGAAACTGAGACTCACAAAATTAAACCATTTACCCAGGATATGACAGCAGCAGAACCAGTGGCAGAATTCCAGACTTCCGACTTATAGTCTGTTTCTTCTTCAGTTATACCGTGTTGTTGCATATCCAGGAAGGATAATCCCACAAACTGAAAATGAAATGATTATTTAAGAAAACCTACTGCCTATTTTGTTATGAGAGATAAAATGATGCAGTTTAAAGGTAACACTGTTTACAGTCTAAAGACAGGATTTCAGCATCCTATTCTGATACTGACCAAGTGGTACTGAGCAAGTCACTTAATTTTGTTGAGCTGGAGTTTCCTTAGAGGATGATAATGAAGATTACATAGGAGAATATTAGATATATCTTTAAAACCTTGAAATATTATCAACTATTTTTTAGCATCTCAGTCCTACTTTACTTCATATATAATGTCAATCCTTTCATGCTCCTGGATAAAAGCCCTCATAACAAAAAAAATTTATTAGGTTATTTAGACAAATATTTCTTATTTGTCCAGCACATCTAGGGGCAAAGTTATTTTAGATGATAACTTTTTACAATGTTCATCAAATACATAGATTTCCCCCTTTTTAAATCAGATTGAATACACTAGAAAAACCCAAACTATACAATGTTGTTAATGAGATGATTCTGAAGATATCTTACAATATATGTATCACAAAATCATTTTTATGACTATCAGTTTCATGGGGCAATGTGTAAAGAAAATGATTTTATATGCTAAAAACTTTTCAGTTGTTTAAATACTAGATATGTTACAGGTTTATTATGATTGTAAGATATCTTGAAGGAATGATCAAACCAAAGGACTAATCTATTGAATTTTAAGTTCGTTAGTAGATCAATGAAATATGTCACTAAGTTTCTTGTATTGCAAATCAACATTTATTTGGAAATCATAAATTTGAATACCTCTCTTGCTTAAAGAATCTTAATTCACAAAAACTAATATAGTAAATAATATGGATATAAGGAAGTGATGCCATTACAAAAGCCATTGAAGTAGTACATTGAAGAAGTTCATTTTCAGGATCCTGTTCAGTGTTCTATCAGTTTTCCCTAAAAAGAGAAAATACAAAAGCTGGAAGCCAAAGAGTTATATGCATTAGAGACTTTTTGTGCTGGGAGGGTAGGAGCTATTAGATCATAATGCTAGAAACTTTTTGTGCTAGGAGGGTAGGAGCTATTAGATCATAATGCCCATAATTTTGTGAATATAGAATTGTTTCCTATACCATTACCCACTTCTTTGTCTGGTTTCCATAAATGGCTCAAGCAAAGGGGCTTTTTACTATGTCCCTTAGGAAACAATTCCTCAGCCTAATAGACCTAACAAGGCTGCCTTTTCTATGATAGTCACTCAAAAATTTCCTATACTCAGTTCTATTCCATTACTTCTGGTTATTTTCTCCTGACTAACTTAAAATTTGCTCCTTCTCCCCTCTTTTTTACTCTACAGATACTTTCAAGTGATTGAGTTTCCCATTAGTCTTTTCACCAAATTAAATGCATACTATTTTTTAGTCTCCACCCATTAATCATTTCATTTAGACCCTTAATTATTTTTATTGTTCCTTCCTGAAATTTCATTTGTTCACATTTTTCTCACATTGAGAAATCTATATTTCTTCTCTATATTGTGGTCAATTTTAAAATAAATTTCACTGGTTTTATTTCTGCTTAGCCTAATCTCACCTCCAAGAGATGATTCTTTTCTGTTGTCTTCAATAACACTTATGCATAGTTGTACTTTACTAACCATGTTATTAATTATGCATCCTGATGCAATTTCATAAGCTTCTTAATAGGATATATTGCTTCCCCACCTTTTTGTGACCCATAGAGTTCATTGAACAGCTATGTACAGTTAATTTTAAAAAGCAACTGGTTCATCAACTTTAGCCAGGAACTGCTCTTACATAAGCCCCCAAAGGAATATCATTCTTAAGAATGGAATCATGGAGTAGTTTTAGCTATCTAAATTCCTGTAACAATGACTTCCTTCCCACCTAAAAAAATATGCTCAGGCTTTCCAACCTAGAGCAATCTCAAGGGTGATTGAAACATACTTAGCCATAGAATCTAGTATTTCACAGTCTATCAAGAATTATTGCTTGAAATTAGAGGACCATTGCATCTGATGAAGATTTCCAGATAAAATGCCAATCTTTGAAGCAGACATAAAGCATGAGATGTTTATCAAATGAAATATTTAAATCTCAATGGAGAGGTCACAGCTCATAATGAGAATGAAAGTACAGTAGGTTATTTGTTAGGTCGAGCGGAGACAGATCCAGAGAGTTCCTTTTCCATGTAGGGAAAGATAGTAGCCAAGATTGGAGTGTTCCATTGAAGGGACTCTGCACAGTCCTGGATAAAGGGCAGGGTCAGAGGAAAACTGAGGGCTTAAAAAATGTTGAAAATGGAGAGAGAAAAGTGATGTCCATTCCTTTTTAAGATATGCTTCTACCTTAACTTTCTAAATGTCTTCATTTTCTAGAGGCTCAGAGAATTATGGACAAGAATAAATTCCAAAAGATAGAACCCAGGTTGAAATATTGTAAGTCCTTTTTATTTTTCTCTGGCACATTGTCTATAGACCAGCCATACAGTAATGATACTATTGTGAATATGATCTATAGTAATGCTGACCATGTTGGAAACTCAATCTGGAGTAGCACATGGTATGAACCACATCCTTCCCGGATAATATAAGAAGATGGGGCTATGATTTTTCCTATGCTGTTTTAGTAACTCTTTGTAAATAGAATTCCCTCTATGGACAACCACACAATGGGTCCAGAAGATATTAATAATAGTGTTATTTCAGAGCAGTAATTTGTTGTCATGGGTCAATGATTCATTTCAGAATGCTCTATAACTTGAATGAGCAATAATATAATTAACATATGAGATTTAAAATATTATAGCTGAATCGTTCATAAAAGCCTAATCATTTATTTTCTGCAAAATTAGTTCTCAAAATTTGTTGAGAGATTCTACATTGTTGCTCTTGATGATAATAATAGCAAAATCATAGATTTTTTTCCATTTTACATACCTTTCTCTAACTACTATTAAAATACATATGCCCAGTAAAAAAGCAAGTCATTTAAATTTTGCAAATTTAAGCAATGTGCTGTTTGTGTTCTATATTAGTTCATACATCCTTAACAAACATCATCACTGAAACAGAGTTTATTATCTATTTTTGCAGCACCCTCTTGAACACTGTATTTCTATGAAACACATTATCACATGATTTTTTATAACTTTTGTTTTACTTGTAGTCAATTATCAAACATACTTTCACAGTAATACTTATCTAAACATTTGTATATGAGTTATTTATTTGCTTATGTCTACTAAGCATTGTGTTTTAAATTTTGTAACACAAGCAAATTCATTAGTGGTCATATTTTGTTGAGATTTATTATTCATGATCTGCATCTATTTCTAGTATTTGTTTCCATTATATTCTAGGTGTTTTAAGATTTGTTGTTAATCCTTTATACTACCTCCATCATTTTCTTCTGTTTTGAACAGGTTGGATTTAGTGATTTTTTTTTTTAATAAATTTATTTATTTTTGGCTGCATTAGGTCTTCGTTGCTGCACGTGGGCTTTCTCTAGTTGCGACAAGAGGGGGCTACTCTTCGTTGCGGTGCGCGGGCTTCTCATTGCAGTGGCTTCTCTTGTTCCGGAGCACGGGCTCCAGGCATGTGGGCTTCAGCAGTTGTGGCACGTGGGCTCAGCAGTTGTGGCACACGGACTTAGTTGCTCCGCGGCATGTGGGATCTTCCCGGACCAGGTCTCGAACCCGTGTCCCCTGCATTGGCAGGCAGATTCTTAAGCACTGCGCCACCAGGGAAGTCCTAGTGATCTTTTTTTAGTGTGGTAGTAATCAGTCTATAATTCTATAATGAGATAAATTTCATTTTCATATAAATTTTTAATCTGAAGAGAGGTTAATTTTATTTTTTAACATCAGTAATTCTATTGTTTTTGTTTGATTCTTTGATTATTTTAAAGTAAATATTGAGTATAGTATATAAAATTATTTGTGGGAATTTCTTCCTGTATCTAAAAGCAAAACATGATGGTTTTAGGATTACCAGAATTTTATAATCAATTGAATATGTTTCTATCTCCTCTGCCTTCTACACTTTGTATGGGAAAAATAAATGTCTTGAAAATTCAAATCCAGGATGAGCCCAAATTAGGTAGCACGATCATTGTGGCCCCTAAATTAAGTGTTTCTTTGATAGATATTGTTTTCAATTAAGATTCTGAATGGAAACTTCAAATACCGCAAATTTTGAAATGACTTAAAAGGAGAGTTAAGGCTATTCTTGATTTGGAGCTGTTGTCTTTACGATTACACAGATGTAGCTACGGGGACATTGCATCTCAACTCCTTTCAAAAGTGGTTACCAAGCACAAGGAACTCTGCTCAATACTCTGTAATGGCCTATATGGAAAAAGAACCTAAAAAAAAAACAGAGTGGATATATGTATATGTATAACTGATTCACTTTGCTGTACACCTGAAACACAACATTGTAAATCAACTATACTCCAATAAAAATTAAAAAAAAAAAAAAGAAATGGGTACCAAGAATAGAAAATAGTTTCTAGTTACTGTATACAGAAAGTATTGTTAGTTCATAGAATCTAATTTCTTCAATTCCATACTGTATCAGGATTTCCTAGACTGCTGCAGTGACTAATGCTCCCCAAGTCTCGGGTGCTTACCAATATAAAGGTTTATTTTTCACTCATACAATATGTCCATCATGAGTCATTTGTGGCTTTATTCCCAACCCATGTAAACCAAGCAGCCTCTACTGAAAACAACCCATCAACAGGTAATGGGGAAAAGACATTATAAGCCACATGCTATTCTTAAAATTCTGCCAAAATTTCATTGATCACAGTTTTTCACATAGAGATGTGTGATCCTCTTGAAAGAAGAGGCACTGCAGGGAGAAGCGCTGCAAATTAATATTTGTCAAACATTAATCCACTCTAGTACATAAAGCAAAAGTATCTTTCATTTTGTTAGGTGCCTGGAATACTCAAGTTTCTCTTCCATGCGAAAGGATACTATAATAGATGTTCAAACATGCAAAGGTGTTAATACAGAGATAATTCATCCTATAACACACACACACACACACACACACACACACACACACTATATGTGTCCTATAACCTATATGTGTGTACACAAATAGGTTGTAACATATATGTTATATATTTTTCCAAATACTTATTAAGTGAACTAAAATTTTAAAATGCAATTCAATCCAAAGTTTTTTCACCTGATATTCTGCTTATTGAACTTTTATCTAACCATGTTTGCTAAAAAAAATTTACAAGCAAGTGTGTTTATCTTATTTAGTTTAATTATTTATTTCTCTTGATAAATATATGATTCTTGCACACCTTGGTGATTTTTTTAAATTTTATTTTATTTATTTATTTTTTATACAGCAGGTTCTTATTAGTTATCTATTTTATACATATTAGTGTATATACATCAATCCCAATCTCCCAATTCACCACACCACCGCCACCCCTCCGCCGCTTTCCCCCTGATTTTTTTTATTAGGATATTTAATTATTTTCAAGGTATAATCATAAACAAAAGTTATTTCCTTTGTTAAATCTAGCATCCTAATATCATTTCAGCATGAGTTTTATATTGTTTATCCTTACTCGAATTTGTTCTGACTTTGTTTATTACTTGAATTTGTTCTGGCTCTTTTGTATAATTTAAATTATGGAGTCCATTCCTTCTCAGTGAACACTTTTATAATTTAGTTCATTGAATAATGTGATTAAACAGTCAATTGGACATATCTATATCATAAAATACCATGTGTAATAATGCCATTGTCTTTACCTTTTTTCTATCTGATCATAATTTAATGTTGATTCTGCATCCAGAGTTCTAGAATGCCCTCATTAAGTAAAGTTTTCAAACAAGAGTTTTCTTCCTTAATGGGAATGGATATAGAAATACACACTAATATTTTAAAATGAGTAAATATTCTTGTTAGAAAGAAATAAATTACTGGCTTAATTTGGCAAAGTACACCTAAATTATCCCAGTGAAAGATTTTATATTTATTTTTTAAAAGTAAACCTTCTTAGAATTATCATTTGGTGCCAAGAATTTACAGAAATTTATCATAATTCATGCCCTTATCATTAACTTTCTGACCAAAGAATATGTTTAACCTATTTTGCATGTTTTTGTAGAATGATACAGTTAACATTTTAACTCACACATATCATGTCTTCATCCTTCTTGTCTTCACCATTTCTCCCTTTCTAGGCATTTTTGCACATTTATGTGCATAAATAGAATTGAGATGTTCTCATAGATAAATAGGCCACTCAGCTTAATTTAAACAAGCATCTTGTGTCCAAATGTAAATTGGATTTTGTAACCCTGCATGGGATCTGAAAAGTACTTAGGTTCAAAGGTCAAATTATATTCAATATATGAGTGTCTATGGCCAATATCTCTTTTTTGATAGAAAAAAGAATCATAGACTCGAAGAGTACCAGAGTAACATTTTTGGGGTTGTCTTACCATCTCTTCTTAATGATAGCTCTGCAAATAGTAGAAGTCAACTATCATATTTTCTAAAAATCTTTTCCCTGGGTTAAACATCTTTATTTTCTTAAGTCTTTTTTACATGCCACTGTCAGATCCATCACTATCTTGGTTTATAACTTGCTCTCTAGTTTTCTTTCTTTCTTCCCTTCTTTCTTGCTCCCTCCCTTCCTTCCTTTTCTTTCTTTTTTCAACATGGGGCCTAGAATTTGATAAGCTCTGAACTGTGGAGAGTAGTTCTACTACTATCTGCCTTGATCATAACACAGAACTTGGCTGACTGCAACCTAAGATAGTGTTATTAGGTCTCACACCACACCATTAGCTTGTATTGACCTTGTGGTTGGTGTAACCATACAAGTGGTTTCTCACTGATCTCTGAACTTAATTTTCAAACATTCTATTACTCAATGTTATATTTCAGCATTAATGCATTTAGCCTTTTTTTTTTTAAGTTTTGAGTGTCCATTTTCATAGTCAGTTAGTTTTTCAAATTGTTGGCTTTCTGGCTCAGCTATACCTCAGCTGTGCATTTGATGAAGATTCTTTCACTGATAATATGTTAAACCTCACAGGATCAAGTGCACAAGCTTGTGGCAGGACATCTGAAGTCCCCTCAGGTTGATATTGATGAATCAACACAGTAAGTCCAATTGTTTCATTACCTACAAATCCACCTAAATGCACTATCATACTGCCAATTTTTCTCTACCTTGGTTAAAATGAAATTATTCAACCCCTGGTCAAATGTTTAGCTGGAATCAAGACAAACTTCTTCTAAGACATTCTCATGATCTAAAAGCTGCTTAACTTAGCAAAAATAGAAAGTAAGTTTTGCTATGTATGATTCCTTCTCAATAAACCTATGCCCTTTCTCCTTGCTCTAAAATATCCTAATTGTTTACAGATTATTTTAAGAGCCTATTCTTGAAATTTTCCTGGCAGTGCATTATTCTTATTTGTTTATTTACTATTTTAGAAACTTGGTGTTTTTTTATATCTCCTTGTAAATTTTTAAACAAATATTAAAGAGAGAGTTGGTGATCATGTTTGTACTTTACAAAAATGGATATAAAATTTTTCCAGTACTAAATAGTTGAGTAAGGTTAAAATAGCTAGGTGTTTTTTACTTATTTTTTTTAATTTATTTATTATTTTAACATCTTTATTGCAGTATAATTGCTTTACAATGGTGTGTTAGTTTCTGCTGTATAACAAAGTGAATCAGTTATACATATACATATGTTCCCATATCTCTTCCCTCTTCCGTCTCCCTCCCTCCCACCCTCCCTATCCCACCCCTCTAGGTGGTCACAAAGCACCAAGCTGATCTCCCTGTGCTATGCGGTTGTTTCCCACTAGCTATCTATTTTACGTTTGGTAGTTTATATATGTCCATGCCACTCTCTTACTTTGTCACAGCTTACCCTTCCCCCTCCCCATATCCTCAAGTCCATTCTCTAGTAAGTCTGTGTCTTTATTCCCATCTTGCCACTGGGTTCTTCAGGACCTTAGTTGTTTTTTTTTTTTTCTTAGATTCCATATATATGTATTAGCATACGGTATGTGTTTTTCTCTTTGTGACTTACTTCACTCTGTATGACAGACTCTAGGTCCATCCAACTCACTACAGATAACTCGATTTCATTTCTTTTTATGGCTGAGTAATATTCCATTATATATATGTGCCACATCTTCTTTATCCATTCATCCAATGATGGACACTTAGGTTGCTTCCATGTCCTGGCTATTGTAAATAGAGCTGCAATGAACATTTTGGTACATGACTCTTTTTGAATTATGGTTTTCTCAGGGTATATGCCCAGTAGTCGGATTGCTGGGTTGTGTAGTAGTTCTATTTTTAGATTTTTAAGGAACCTCCATACTGTTCTCCATAGTGGCTGTGTCAATTTATATTCCCACCAATAGTGCAAGAGGGTTCCCTTTTCTCCACACCCTCTCCAGCATTTATTGTTTGTAGATTTTTTGATGATGGCCATTCTGACAGGTGTGAGATGATATCTCATTGTAGTTTTGATTTGCATTTCTCTAATGATTAATGATGTTGAGCATTCTTTCATGTGTTTGTTGGCAATCTGTATATCTTCTTTGGAGAAATGTCTATTTAGGTCTTCTGCCCATTTTTGGACTGGGTTGTTTTTTTTCTTGATATTGAGCTGCATGAGCTGCTTATAATTTTTGGACATTAATCCTTTGTCAGTTGCTTCATTTGCAAATATTTTCTCCCATTCTGAGGGTTGTCTTTTGGTCTTGTTTATGTTTTCCTTTGCTGTGCAAAAGCTTTTCAGTTTCATTAGGTCCCATTTGTTTATTTTTGTTTTTCTTTCCATTTCTCTAGGAGGTGGGTCAAAAAGGATCTTGCTGTGATTTATGTCATAGAGTGCTCTGCCTATACTTTCCTCTAAGAATTTGATAGTGTCTGGCCTTACATTTAGGTCTTTAATCCATTTTGAGTTTATTTTTGTGTATGGTGTTAGGGAGTGTTCTAATTTCATTCTTTTACATGTAGCTGTCCAGCTTTCCCAGCACCACTTATTGAAGAGACTGTCTTTTCTCTATTGTATATCATTGCCTCCTTTGTCATAGATTAGTTGACCATATGTGCATGGGTTTATCTCTTGGTTTTCTATCCTGTTCCATTGATCTATATTTCTGTTTCTGTGCCAGTACCATACTGTCTTGATTACTGTAGCTTTGTAGTATAGTCTGAAGTCAGGAAGCCTGATTCCCCCAGCTCCGTTTTTCTTTCTCAAGATTGCATTGGCTATTCGGGGTCTTTTGTGTTTCCATACATATTCTGAAATTTTTTGTTCCAGTTCTGTGAAAAATGCCAGTGGTAGTTTGAAAGGGATTGCAGTGAATCTGTAGATTGCTTTGGGTAATAGAGTCATTTTCACAATGTTGATTCTTCCAATCCAAGAACATGGTATATCTCTCCATCTGTTGGTATCATCTTTAATTTCTTTCATCAGTGTCTTATAACTTTCTGCATACAGGTCTTTTGTCTCCTTAGGTAGGTTTATTCCTAGATATTTTACTCTTTTTGTTGCAATGGTAAATGGGAGTGTTTTCTTAATTTCATTTTCAAATTTTTCATCATTAGTGTATAGGAATGCTAGTGATTTCTGTGCATTAATTTTGTATCATGCTACTTTACCAAATTCATTGATTAGCTCTAGTAGTTTTCTGGTAGCATCTTTAGGATTTTCTATGTATAGTATCATGTCATCTGCAAACAGTGACAGCTTTACTTCTTCCTTTCCGATTTGGATTCCTTTTATTTCTTTTTCTTCTCTGATTGCTGTGGCTAAAACTTCCAAAACTATGTTGAATAATAATGGTGAGAGTGGGCAACCTTGTCTTGTTCCTGATCTTAGTGGAAATGGTTTCAGTTTTTCACCATTGAGAATGATGTTGGCTGTGGGCTTGTCATATATGGCCTTCATTATGTTGAGGAAAGTTCCCTCTATGACTAGTTTCTGAGGGTTTTTATCATAAATGGGTGTTGAATTTTGTCAAAAGCTTTCTCTGGATCTATTGAGATGATCATATGTTTTTTTTTTTTTCCTTCAGTTTGTTAATATGGTGTATCACATTGATTGATTTGCGTATATTGAAGAATCCTTGCATTCCTGGAATAAACCCCACTTGATCATGGTGTATAATCCTTTTAATATGCTGTTGGATTCTGTTTGCTAGTATTTTGTTGAGGATTTTTGCATCTATGTTCATCAGTGATATTGGCCTGTAGTTTTCTTTCTTTGTGACATCTTTGTCTGGTTTTGGTATCAGGGTGATGGTGGCCTCGTAGAATGAGTTGGGGATTGTTCCTCCCTCTGCAATATTTTGAAAGAGTTTGAGAAGGATAGGTGTTAGCTCTTCTCTCAATGTTTGATAGAATTCACCTGTGAAGCCATCTGGTCCTGGGCTTTTGTTTGTTGGAAGATTTTTAATCACAGTTTCAATTTCAGTGCTTGTGATTGGTCTGTTCATATTTTCTACTTCTTCCTGGTTCAGTCTCGGCAGGTTGTGCATTTCTAAGAATCTGTCCATTTCTTCCAGGTTGTTCTTTTTATTGGCATAGAGTTGCTTGTAGTAATCTCTCATGATCGTTTGTATTTCTGCAGTGTCAGTGGTTACTTCTCCTTTTTCATTTCTAATTCTATTGATTTGAGTCATCTCCCTTTTTCTCTTGATGAGTCTGGCTAATGGTTTATCTATTTTGTTTATCTTCTCGAAGAACCAGCTTTTAGTTTCATTGATTTTTGCTATTGTTTCCTTCATTTCTTTTTCATTTATTTCTGATCTGATCTTTATGATTTCTTTCCTTCTGCTAGCTTTGGGGTTTTTTTGCTCTTCTTTCTCTAATTGCTTTAGGTGCAAGGTTAGGTTGTTTATTGGAGATGTTTCCTGTTTCTTGATGTAGGCTTGTATTGCTATAAACTTCCCTCTTAGCACTGCTTTTGCTGCATCCCATAGGTTTTGGGTCGTCGTGTCTCCATTGTCATTTGTTTCTAGGTATTTTTTGATTTCCCATTTGATTTCTTCAGTGATCACTTTGTTATTAAGTAGTGTATTGTGTAGCCTCCATGTGTTTGTATTTTCTACAGATCTTTTCCTGTAATTGATATCTAGTCTCATAGCGTTGTGGTCAGAAAAGATACTTGATACGCTTTCAATTTTCTTAAATTTACCAAGGCTTTATTTGTGACGCAACATATGATCTATTCTGGAGAATGTTCCATGAGCACTTGAGAAGAATGTGTATTCTGTTGTTTTTGGATGGAATGTCCTATATATATCAATTAAGTCCATCTTGTTTAATGTATCATTTAAAGCTTGTGTTTCCTTATTTATTTTCATTTTGGATGATCTGTCCGTTGGTGAAAGTGGGGTTTTAAAGTCCCCTACTATGATTGTGTTACTGTCGATTTCCCCTTTTATGGCTGTTAGTATTTGCCTTATGTATTGAGGTGCTCCTATGTTGGGTGCATAAATATTTACAATTGTTATATCTTCTTCTTGGATCGATCCCTTGATCATTAGGTAGTGTCCTTCTTTGTCTCTTGTAATAGTCTGTATTTTAAAGTCATTTTCTCTGATATGAGAATTCCTACTCCTGCTTTCTTTTGATTTCCATTTGCATGGAATATCTTTTTCCATCCCCTCACTTTCAGTCTGTATGTGTCCCTAGGTCTGAAGTGGGTCTCTTGTAAACAGCATATATATGGGTCTTGTTTTTGTATCCATTCTGCCAGTCTATATCTTTTGGTTGGAGCATTTAATCCATTTACATTTAAGGTAATTATCGATATGTATGTTCCTATTCCCATTTTCTTAATTGTTTTGGGTTTGTTATTGTAGGTCTTTTCCTTCTCTTGTGTTTCCTTCCTAGAGAAGTTCCTTTAGCATTTGTTGTAAAGCTGGTTTAGTGGTGCTGAATTGTCTTAGCTTTTGCTTGTCTGTAAAGGTTTTAATTTCTCCATCAAATCTGAATGAGATCCTTACTGGGTAGAGTAATTTTGGTTGTAGGTTTTTCTCCTTCATCACTTTAAATATGTCCTGCCACTCCCTTCTGGCTTGCAGAGTTTCTGCTGAAAGATCAGCTGTTAGCCTTATGAGGATTCCCTTGTGTGTTATTTGTGGTTTCTCCCTTGCTGCTTTTAATATTTTTTCTATTTAAATTTTTATAGTTTGATTATTATGTGTCTTGGCGTGTTTCTCCTTAGATTTATCCTGTATGGGACTCTGTGTGCTTCCTGGACTTGATTAACTATTTCCTTTCCCATATTAGGGAAGTTTTCAACTATAATCTCCTCAAATATTTTCTCAGTCCCTTTCTTTTTCTCTTCTTCTTCTGGGACCCCTATAATTCGAATCTTGGTGCATTTAATGTTGTCCCAGAGGTCTCTGAGACCGTCCTCAGTTCTTTTCCTTCTTTTTTCTTTTCTGCTCTGCAGCAGTTATTTCCACTATTTTATCTTCCAGGTCCCTTATCCGTTTTTCTGCCTCAGTTATTCTGCTATTGATCCCTTCTAGAGAATTTTTAATTTCATTTATTGTGTTGTTCATCATTGTTTGTTTGCTTTTTAGTTCTTCTAGGTCCTTGTTAAACGTTTCTTGTATTTTCTCCCTTCTATTTCCAAGATTTTGGGTCATCTTTACTATCATTATTCTGAATTCTTTTTCAGGTAGTCTCCCTATTTCCTCTTCACTTGTTAGGTCTGGTGGGTTTCTGCCTTGCTCCTTCATCTGCTGTGTGTTTTTCTGTCTTCTCATTTTGCTTAATTTATTGTGTTTGGGGTCTCCTTTTCGCAGGCTGCAGGTTCGTAGTTCACGTTGTTTCTGGTGTGTGTCCCCAGTGGCTAAGTTTGGTTCAGTGGGTTGTGTAGGCTTCCTGGTGGAGGGGACTAGTGCCTGTGTTCTAGTGGATGAGGCTGGATCTTGTCTTTCTGGTGGGCACGTCCATGTCTGGTGGTGTATTTTGGGGTGTCTGTGGCCTTATTATGATTTTAGTCAGCCTCTTTGCTAATGGATGGGGCTGTGTTCCTGTCTTGCTAGTTGTTTGGCATAGGGTGTCCAACACTGTAACTTGCTGGTTGTTGAGTGGAGCTGGGTCTTGGCATTGAGATGGAGATCTCTGGGATATTTTCGCCATTTGATATTACATGGAGATGGGAGGTCTATGGTGGACAAGTGTCCTGAAGTTGGCTCTCCTACCTCAGAGGCACAGCCCTGACGCCTGGCTGGAGCCCCAAGAGCCTTTCATCCACATGGCTCAGAATAAAAGGGATAAAAAATAGAAAGAAATAAAGAAATAAGATAAAATAAAGTAAAATAAAATCAAGTTATTAAAGTAAAAAATAAAAAATAATTATTAAGAGAAAAATTTTAAAAAGTAAAAAAAAAAAAAAAAACCGGATGGACAGAACCCTAGGACAAATGGTAAAAGTAAAGCTATACAGACAAAATCACACACAGAAGCATACACATACACACTCACAAAAAGAGAAAAAGGGAGGAAAATTATATATCTTTGCTCCCAATATCCACCTCCTCAATTTGGGATGATTCGTTGTCTATTTAGGTATTCCACAGATGCAGGCACATCAAGTTGTTTGTGGAGATTTAATCCGCTGCTCCTGAGGCTGCTGGGAGAGATTTCCCTTTCTCTTCCTTGTTTGCACAGCTCCCGGGGTTCAGCTTTGGATTTGGACCCGCCTCTGCGTGTAGGTCGCCTGAGGGCGTCTGTTCCCCGCCCAGACAGAACGGGGTTAAAGGAGCAGCTGCTTCGGGGGCTCTGGCTCACCCAGGCCGCGGGGAGGGAGGGGTACAGAGGAGGCGGGGCGAGCCTGCGGCGTCAGAGGCCACGTGACGTTGCAGCAGCCTGAGGCGCGCCGTGCGTTCTCCGGGGTAAGTTGTCCCCGGATCACGGGACCCTGGCAGTGGCGGCTGCACAGGCTCCCGGGAGGGGCGGTGTGGAGAGTGACCTGTGCTCGCACACAGGCTTCTTGGTGGCGGCAGCAGCAGCCTTAGCGTCCCATGCCCGTCTCTGGGGTTCGGGCTCGTAGCCGCGGCTCGTGCCTGTCTCTGGAGCTCCTTTAAGCAGCGCTCTGAATCCCCTCTCCTTGCGCACCAGGAAACAAAGAGTCAAGAAAAAGACTCTTGCCTCTTCAGCAGCTGCAGACTTTTTCCCGGACTCCCTCCCGGCTAACACCAAAGCCCGAGCCTCAGCTCCCAGCCCCGCCCGCCCCGGCGGGGGAGCAGACAAGCCTCTCAGGCCGGTGAGTGCTACTCGGCACCGATCCTCCATGCGGGAATCTCTCCGCTTTGCCCTCCGCACCCCTGTGGCTGCGCTCTCCTCCGTGGCTCCGAAGCTTCCCCCCTCCGCCACCCGCAGTCTCCACCTGCGAAGGGGCTTCCTAGTGTGTGGAAACCTTTCCTCCTTCACGGCTCCCTCCCACTGGTGCAGGTCCCTTCCCTGTTCTTTTGTCTCTGTTTTTTCTTTTTTCTTTTGCCCTACCCAGGTACGTGGGGAGTTTCCTGCCTTTTGGGAGGTCTGAGGTCTTCTGCCAGCGTTCAGTAGGTGTTCTATAGGAGCTGTTCCACATGTAGATGTATTTCTGATGTATTTGTGGAGAGGAAGGTGATCTCCGCATCTTAACTCTTCTGCCATCTTGAAGCTCCTCCACTAGGTGCTTTTTAAATATTGATTAACCTTACTTTTATTTTTTTAAATAAATAGATAAATTTATTTATCTATTTATTGCCCCATTGGGTCTTCATTGCTGCATGCAGGCTTTCTCTAATTGCAGCGAGCCGGGGCTACTTTTCATTGCAGTGCACGGGCTTCTTGTTGCGGTGGCTTCTCTCGTTGCGGAGCACGGGCTCTAGGCGTGCGGGCTTCAGTAGTTGTGGCTTAGTTGCTACATGGCATGTGGGATCTTCCCAGACCAGGGCTCGAACCTGTGTCCCCTGCATTGGCAGGCAATTCTTAACCACTGAGCCACCAGGGAAGTCCCAACATTACTTTTAAAATGTGGACTCTACAAAACCTTATCACACATTTTATTCTTACCATAAAAAGATTTCATTCCCACCTTAGAGAGCAGTGATCTGAGGTCCAAAAGGCTAGTGACCTTCCTAAGATAATAGGAAATAAGCCTGAAATATGTGTTTTATTATTTGACTTAATGTTCATATTTGCTTTTTAATTTATTTCTTTAATAACAAAATTAATATATGTGCTTTATGGAATGTTAAGCAAACAAAAAACAGAAAAAGAAAAAAGTCACCCATGAATACAACACACACATATCAATGATTTTTAATATGCTTAATCTCTTCTTAATCATGAATATTATATCTCTTCAAATTTGGAATTGTTTTACCTCAATGAATAGAGTAAAAGCAAACTTAGGATCTAAGTAGCTCCCAATTTTTAGGTACCTGTTAACTTTGTACTGTATCTCTCAGGAAACAGAGTGTGGCTGCTCTACTTTGATTCTCCAAGCCTTACTTCTAGCTTTTAGCCTTTCCAAAACTATTCTTTCAGTCTGAGCCAATCTTTATTTTTAAAATTTTGTTATTCTTATTCTATTTTTTATTTTTGATATTAATTTGCTTGGCTGTCAGAACTGAATTACTAGGATCTCCAGCCCTTTAAAATCCATGTTCCATTTTTAGAGCTCTGTGTTTAAAACAAACATTGTATGAATATTTAGTACTTTTTTAAAACTTAATGTAATTATATTACCAAAATGTCACAGCAATTTTCCATCACCAATTCCAGAGTCCAAATCTGCTCTTAATCTACTTTCTCAAGTATTTCTCTATTGCTATTTATCCATCATCACCTCTCTCTCTCCCTCTCTACCTACCTACCTATGTAATCTAGAGCAACTATTATTTAACAAGTGGATCATACAATTGAAGACTAAGATGTATTTACTACATGAAGAAAAGAAACCAAATAGTGAGAAAACTGATTTGTTGGGCCTAAGTATTGCACAGATACTTCGACTGAAAACCACTAAAATTTGATCCTTTGCTCTAAACTAGGTACACATTGATTACCTACATTTGAACGTTGCTTAAGAAAAAAGCTCCTTTCTGGGAGATATGACAGGAGAAGGTATTTTAAAAGTAGTTAAGAAAGGAACAGAACCTTATGTGCAAGGAGACTTTCTGTTATTAACCTCCCAGCATAGGAAACACAGACTACTATATTTATTATTATTTAACACTAAAATATATATTTTGCAATCCCTTCCTTCTTAGAGGATCGTGCTATTGTATTCATTTCTCTTTCCTTTTAAATAAAAATGTTTGCTCTTAATTTCTATTGTAGCTTTATCTACTTTTATGTGTCCAACACAATACCATATGAAAGTAGACTTAATATTCACTAAATGAGCAAGTGACCCTTAACTTTAATATTAACTGTTGTACAGGCAGAGGTTGGTCTAGGACAAAAGGAAATAACATTAGAATTTAACTGAATTTAACAGCCTAAGAACTATGGTATATAAATAGAACATAGTTTAAAATTCTTTTATTATGCTTTATAAGCAAGTCCTAAAGGAGTCCTTAAAACAGACTAAATGAGTGGCTTTTAAATATGTTAGAATTTGATTAGTACAGAGTTCCCTCTAAATTATCTTTTGAAGGGCAAACCACATCTGACTATTAGCCTTGCTATAACAAACATACAGAAAATTGATTGGATGTTTATCCCCCAATATGTAGAAGTGGTGTTTTAGATATCTACATCCATATTCATTTGTTTGTTTGCTATAACTAAAACTTATCTGATAGTTTATAAGCATTTTAGGTAAGTTTACATTTTCTGTCATTATTTGCAAAAATATTTGAAGCTTTTATTCACAGATTTTGTCGGAAAATAGGTAACAATATGCTTAAGAATTTAGTACTTGAATAAAAACAATGTTTATTAACATTTTCTCTAATCTCAAGGTACTATAACAGATTCTTACCCAATTTCTCTTTTGTTTTGTTGTTTGTGCTTTCATCTTTTGCCAAAGTATTTCACTTCTACAATTTTATTGTCAACTTTTATCTTACTTGCTTTATAATCCTGTCTGATATAGAGTAAACTATCCTCCTCCATGCCTCTTTTTCTTGCCAGTTTTTATTAGAATTCTACATATTACGAACATTCCATTCATGGTGATTGTCTTACCAAAATTATGGTACCGTGAAGTTCTCATCTCTTCTACTAAGTATAAAATTTAGTTCACCTTTTTTAAGTTCTTATTTCTTCTCAAGTTTACTATCTTATACAAATTTATTTTTAACTTTTGAGTTGTACTTTCTTTACCTGATATAACAATTAATCCAAATTAGTATATAAACTGCATATGTAAACATAACCTCTTGCAACTTTCTACATTATTTAGAAGGCATTTTAGCACAATTATTTAATATATCATAGCATCCTAATTAGCAATTAGTATACATATTGCTGATTTACACCCGAAAAAAAATGCCCATTTAACCACATTCTTACTTTTGTATTTCTACTTTCAAAGTATAATTTATATGTCTGCTAATATTCCTTTTCATCTGTCAAAAATCAGACACGAATGAATGTTCTATTTAAAGTAGACAAATGAATTATTGTCTATGGCTTTGGAATTTTTTAACCTATACATATTTCAAAAATATTAAAGACACATAGAATTTTTAAAAATAGCTTGACTAGTAACTGAAAGTCATTAGAGCTCATTAACTTTTACCTAATGGTATACTATTACATGTTTACCTATTTAAATTTAGAAAGTAAGCTGATTATAGTAATGGCATACAGAAGTATGCCAGGTGTGTTTTGCTTTCCAACTTTTATAGATGTTCACATTAGCCACAATAAGGTATTGTCATCATGATCCAAGGGCATAATGGAAATCAGTTTCTGACAGAGCATATATTGTCCTTGAAAACTGCACCAACAAAAAGAGGGATCCAACAATACTTCAGATAGTAAAGAATAGATCAAGGATATTCCTACATATCTGAGGATGAAAACTCTTGTGACATCAATATTATTGTTTAAAACAATTATTACTCTAGTATCTAATAAGGTAAAATATTTTCAATATTTATAAATATATATTATATGCAATCATATATATTATATATTTCATAACATATAAGAATAACTGGGATAAACACCAGTAACTCATTGAAGAGATGTAGAATATATTTTTTTCCTGAAAAACTAATAAGTTGAATTTATGATTCTGGTTACCTTGCTGTATATTTGCCTCAGCCTTTTATGCAGAAAGTGAGAATTGATCAAACAATTTTATGCTAAATGTGTTAATAGGCTTGTTTTTATTTATTTATTTTCTTTTATGCACTCTCATATTTGTCCACTATTCAACGTCTCTATTATAGTCATAGATAAATTGCATTAATTTTGTACAAACTCTGCCTGAATAAAACACGTATTTTCTCAGTTCTAAAAAGATATTCGTTAAATGCAGAACTTTCAATTTGCACTGAGACTGCAAACGATTATTTTTTCAAGTCCACTTGTAGCAAGAACTTGAAAGACCAATAATATACTTGTTTTAAAAAAAGAATTGACTATCAGTCATCTCCATTCAACTTTGCATGGTCATTGTGCTTTCCTTACTAGACCAAATAACAGCCTTTTTTTTTCTTTTACAGATAATGAGTCCTTTAAACTCTTATACTGAATACAGTAATATCTTGATATTTTTATGTTAACTCTATTGTAAATTGAAAATTTCTTAACCTGGGCTAAAGTGATTGTAATAACTCTGTGTAAAACATCATTTCAAAAGACTATTCCAGAGACATAATAGTAATGGGGAAATGCAGCAAATTGACTCTGATGTAATGACAATTGATCATGTCTTTTCACTCTGAATTAGTGGTCACAGATGTTTCAAATATATATGCTTGATGAAAACTTTGGAAATACACCTAAGAATGCTGGATTTTCTAACCCCCGAAGGAAACTCTTCTTTTACATCTCAGTCCTGTAAGAGTTAATTCTGTTCCCTATGAGGATGTAATCTGTAAGGTAGGTCTGGAAAGCAGCAAAAGCAACCTGGACTTGAAGTAACACTTCTGTTGTCAAGGGTTACTGATGGGGGAAGGGAAGAGGCTACAAGGGGAAGGAGTTATGGAAATGAAGAAGGATCGTAGCACACACTACATAAATTCAAATGCTATACATGTGTTTGGAATAAGATCTCAATTCTGTTGTATGTTTGCATTTTGTGTTTTCAGTTATTTACTTTACACATGGCTGGTGAATTTATGAGTTCGTTGCTGCTGACCTTATTCAGTGTATCACTTTCTAACAGCATTGAGCTGTAAATTACAGACATTATTTTGTAATTAAATTTGCATTACTATTTACATCTAAAACCCAATAAAATTATGTTATTCCCTAGGTTGTATTATCAGCAAATATCTTAGATGGAACTTGGTGGAGAGTCTGTGTCATTTCAGGCAGGATTTCTTGCCTTCCACAAAATTAAAGGTCAGGGAAAAGCATGCTTAAGGGCTTTAAATTTATATATATTAAGATTCAGCTATTAATATTCTAATTTTTGAGATAGCTACCTTTAATGATGAGGTACTGGAGGGGTTTTTGCACAACATTACAATATTTCAAAATTGCCAGTCACCACAAGCCTGCCTCACTTTAAATCTCCTTGTGCCAGTTTGCATCTCTAATGGGCTTGCAAAGAGAGAAACTGTAAAAAGAAAATGTGGCAATTAATAGTGAATGCTTGACATATTGTGACATCAGTATCTTTATGTTGATTTATATTTTTGTGTCAATACTCACTAACAAAATATTTCTAAATTTCCTATTTTGCAAAATAAAAAAGATGCCCATGGCATCGTCATGGATGGCATTTTTTTCAGTAGTCTTTAAAAAATATATCCCAGATATCTTAACATTCATATTTTAGCTTCTGTCGTTTTAACCTGTTTATTTTGAGTAGCCATGCACTTTCAAAAATAAAATTAGATACTATTTTATTTAAGGGTAAGGCAGAAGTATCTGACTATATAAATATTTCCTGAATTTACATCCGAATAATGCATAACAGAACAAAAAAAGAGGGTTTTCCTGCCAAATGTATCTGTGTGGATTTTCCCCAGAAAATGTTCTTTCAAAAAGCCTTTGTATGTTCAAAGCCACTCCACACAGGCAATTAAAAGCAAATATGAAATGATAGATCACATGACATGAGTTTAAATGTGAGGGTTTCTTTTTTCCTCCGTTAAACATCGCAGCAGGCATTACAATACCAGAGGTAACGAGTCAATTAAATCCATTTTCCCCTCTGCTCCTCCAAAGCTGCGTGCGTAGTGTTGCTGCGTAGTTTAGCGCCAGAGCAGTAGGACCCAGGGGCCTCCGCAGCCACCAATAGAAGCGCGCACTTGGACCTATTTGCATGCAATGCCCTCTGCTCTGCTCATTAATAGTAATACAGATAACGGGGTTGAAAGAATCTTCTACTGAAGAACGACTGGATTCTTCCAGGGTGCTGATACTGAGAAGAAACCCGACTTCACTCTCTCCCTATTTCCCACTCTTACATTTGTAAGTCACAGACAGCTTTTGCTTGGTTGAACTCGGAAGGTCCCCGTGCCCAGCAAAGTTGGAGGGCTGCGCCTGCACCGCGGAGCCGCTAGATTGCTGAAAACAGTCTAATCAAAGGGTAAGTCTCCCATATGATGGCAAAGGTAGTGACAGCCGGCTTTCGAATTGTCTAGAGGCACACGCTCGGTTTCATAGCGGTGGTCACTGGAGTGCAGAATGGGTGCGGAAAGCACTCTGCAGTTTGTCCAGAAATTGTGACTGGTGCACCGGGATGTTTGGGGGTAGAATCAAAAACCTTCAGGCTAAATCGGAAACTGCAGGCTTTCGCTCGGAGGGATTCAACAAGTTTCCCTGTAGGGGTGAGATGTTTATTTATTTCCTTGCAAGTTGTGCTGAACGTCCCTTCAGAGTGGGCTGAGCCTGCTTCACAAAGAACTTTCCGGGATGTGTGTCTGTTGTGTGTGGTTGAGTTAATCCTTGTTGGCGGAGGTTACGTCGCGCATTTGGGCTTCCCAGGGACGTACAGAAGAGCTGCCTCTTACGATGCTCCTAGCATCAGCGGCCTGCTGGGTTGGTGCTGGGCAACTTTGCCGCGTAATCTCGGTGTCTCTGACCGCATCGCGGTTCATGATTGGGGACTGAGGTGCAGAAACCACCAGGTCCAAGGCCATTTGAGCTCCCAAACTTTGAAAGCATTTTCCAAGAAGGAGGATGAGAATGGGGGCTTCGAAAATCAGCGTTACTAGGTGAATTTTGGTAAACTCTTCCTGATATGTAGTGGGGTCTTTCAAGACCTGTGTTTCCAATCGGCAGTGTTTGCCTGGAAATGGAGTGCTGATGTGGAGGGGATGGAGGCTTAAAGCTAAGAGAGGGGGAACTTTTTCTGAGGGAGACGAGAGGATGAAGCGCAGATAGATGAATGAACAAGGTGCGTCCCATCTTTCACACACAAAAACCACACGCGTGGGGACGTGCCAGGAAGCGCTCTAGTTGGTGGCGTTTAACTGTAAAACGTATTGCAGGGAGGTCCAGGTGCCTCTGCATTACTGATGAAGCGCTGTGCCCTTCTAGTTCCCTTCTCGGTCCTTCTCCCTGCCCCCCTCTTCTCTCCCGGTCTCCTCCCGCCTGCAGCTCGGGGGTTGGCGCGGATGCGGCGGGCGCACGGCTCAGCCCCGCAGCACTGCGGACACAATGGGAAGAGGCGAGCAGACCTCTGCGGGCGGGTGGAGGGGGAGCTCGGCGTGGCGAGCCGGCTGCCGCTCCGCAGGGGGTTACGGCGCCGCGGAGGTTGCGCCCAGCAGCCACGCGCCACGAGGTCCCCGAGGGGCCGGAGCTGGACGCGTACGCCTGGCCGCAGAGGTCCCGGGTTATCCTTCCAGGGGCCACAGGTGGGATAGGCAGACGGAATGCTAAAGCATCTCATTCCAGCCCCGGGTCAGAGCTGCAGCCGCTAACCGAAAATCCCTAGGGTGCATCCCAAGCTTCCGAGAGGACTTGTACCCTAAGGGGAAAGAGGGCGAAGAGGAAAGAAGGGAAACGCTAATGAGGCTTCCGAGAAGAGAACGGCAGCAAGTGATTTGGGCCAATTCTGGTCATCAGCCAGGCTTTTCTTGTCTCTTTTAAGTGGGCTGCTTTAGATGCGGCTTTGAAATGCGCTTCCTAACCTCTCTGCGGCACGGAAGGGGCAGGCTTCCAGACGCGGGAGCTCACTGGAGACTCCTTCTAGAGATGAAGGAAGGAGGTGGCAGGGCAGGGGGGGCTTCATTTGGCAGTGTCATTTAACCCTGACCTCAGCACCTCCCACCCTTTCACGCCCCCACCGGGGAGTGCCCTGACCTTGTAAATTCCTCTGGGTCATCTGTCCTGTTTCTTTTTAAGTGATTGTACCAGGCTGTGTGTTACGAAGGGCTGTGAAGAGATGGTTTGTGTATTTCCAAGTAGTGGTGGGAGATTGTTTAATTCAAGGTGGATTGCCGACCCCCGCTGAGCACTTGGAGGAAGGGGCATAGATTAAGGACCCTAAGGAATGGTCTACATGGGGATGTTGGTTGCTTGAAGGGGATCTTTCAGAGGAAACATACTCCTCGGAGCACATGGGATAAGACAATAATATTTCATTACATTTGTGCCCTTCATTGTGGTTGTTTGGCAACTAGGATGTGATACTAAACAAAATATTGTGAGAATCCACCCATTTATTAGGCAGCCAGCTAGAAGCCTGGCAGCTAGGCTTTCAGACCCAAATTGGATGCTCCTAGCACCGAATATTTTGAGACTTAATTTTCCACCCATATCCCGGTATCTCCTCTTTATCTTGAGGAGGTACGTGTAGTTCTTTTGAAAGCGTTCTGGAAGGCATACAGCATGTTGAGTTTATTAAAGGGGTTTATTAAAGGATCCACTGGTGTTCCATCAACCCCTTTCCTTTCTCTCCCAAAACAGAAGAAATACCAAAATCATCAATAGCAGCAACCCAGAACAAATATCTAGTTAGTAGGAGGACTTTATTTGTTTCTTAGGCATCTAGCTTCTTCCCATAAGAAAGGGAAAGGGTGAAACTGAGGAGTAAGTAGGGAGTTAGGGCATATCATTGCCATGGATTTTGGACTTCCTTTAACCTTTCTCCACATATCTTTTTGCTCCATGAGTCTTCCAATTTAGCCTTGTATAATCTGCATAACTGAAGCACAATGACACAGCTGCAGATCCCTGATGGAGGCTTGCTTCAGAAAACAGCTGTTAATCACGTTTGCTCTATTTTCCCACTTACTTCCTTTTACTTCCCTTCCCTTCCCTTGTCCTTGAACCAGTGTTATCATCTTCTAGGCTGTATCCTGCAAAGGGTTAGTGATTTCCAGTGATCCAGCACCTGTGCTGAGTGTGGGGTTGGGGGGAGAGACTCACAGCTGCCCAGAGAGTCCTGTAGGTTTAAAGCTGACTTTCTCTTACCCTGTACTGTACAAAATAAAGAAAAATATCCGAATATCTCCCCAAAGAGAATTATGTTGGTCTATATAGTTCTTTTATTTTAAATTATAAGATTAAATTCAAATACAAATAACATTGATCAGAAATGAAAGGGAAGCTATGCACTTGCATGCAACATTTGGAAACTATTGTTATACTCAGCTGTGAGATGGCACCTTTTGGCATTATCTATACTTGATACATTAGGAGCTATTTTCATTTAAGCAAGGTTTAATATGCTACTTACATTATGAGGCTGAGCAACTCAAGATACTGCAAAGATGTGAATTTTAAAAGAAAAAAGCAAGACAGCAAAGCCAGCCCTTGGCAGCTTGATAAATGAGCAGGTGCAATGCCCCATTTGAAACGTAACTTGAGGTGGGGTTCCATCCAATCCACTAGAGAATGAGGTCCTTCTTATCATCCAGAAAACTCAACTGATCTTTCTCTTTCTCTTAGATCTGTGAGTTCAGAAACAAAAACATAATAGCATATAGTAGGCTAGAATTATGACCTGGTCACATTATCATTTATCTCTCTAAACTTGGTATTGAGTTGAGTGAGCAGTAATATTGTTGATGCATTCATGTTTATACCTAAACTATATTAGTGCTCTATGGACCAGGCAATTATCCTAATTCTATAGGAAATAAAGGTCCTAGAAGAGTAACTGGGGAAAACTGTAGACACAGTGTTAGACACCCTAGTTGCAATAGATATTTCATTCAATCATCACATCACCCTTTTGAAATAGACTATTAGATTTCTTTAACTTATGAAGAGACTGAATCTCAGAGAGGTTAAGCAAAATATACATAACCATTCAGCAAATAAGGGGCAGATTCCCCATTGGAAACAAACTCTTTTTCATGATATAGTACATGCTTTTCCTGCATGTCATGGACCTATTTTTCCCCTCATATTTAAATAAAAATTTATTATTTTTTGAATTTTGTTTCAGAAGTCATAATTTCTGAACCTCTTAAATATATTTTTCTTGTCCAAACCACTCTTTGCATTTCCCCCAGACCAATCTTCTATAAACACTAACTTTCCAAGGATGTCATAGCCATAACTTCTTTAGTAAGAAAGCTCCACCTCTACCCCCCACCCCAACTGTATCATCATCTTTTGAGGTCAGAGAAGAGGGGTGAAATGGGGCCTTCATCATTTGCTTTGAAATGTGGACAGATACGGCCAAGCAGTCTGGGAAGAATCCATCAAGTTATTTTCAGATTGAAAATTGTACACCTCCACTTTCACCTTTCTGTACACATGGCTTCTCTGATCTGGAAGAGCCTCCCCTTCTCTTGGCCAAACCCTGTTCACTTGTAAGAAGGTTCATGTTTCTCCTCCACCATGAAATTTCTCTGTCTATTCCAATCCTCATAGTTTTTACACACCTCTGAAGTTCCCAATGAATTACAACGTCTGCCATCTAATTTGGTTTTAATTTATATTATATATTTTCCATAAATTGTCTGTCAACTATAATTTTCTATTTGCTAATTATATTACTAAATTTAGCCCTTATTGTCTTCTCATTCTCTTCAGTCACCCCAGATGGTGTGATGCAAATCTAGTGTTTCAATAATGAAATCTAAATTTTATATCTTTATTCCATGTGTTGCTCCTGATTGCCACATTTATATTGCCAGGGAACTACTTGACATCTCCACGTAGAGATGAATTAAAATATTTTAAAGGAAAATATAGTAAAGGAAATCATTTGAAGCCACATGCATTATCCTTCCTGCCAAACTTGCTCTTCTACTTGGATTTCCAATTCATCAATAGCACATAATGCATCCAGACAAATTCATCTTTGACACATCCCTCTGTCGTATCCACTACATTCAAGCAGTGAAAAAAAATATGTACTGATGATTTTCTTTTTCTTGAACCCAACCTCTTCTTCCCACAGACAGACCTGCCCTCAAATCCTACTCATGATTCCTAGGATCAGCCTTCTAAGCTATCACCTCACCTCCATTCTTGCCCCACTTGAATTCATGTGTGTTATGCCTGCAGAGTCATCTTTCTAGAGCACAAACAATGACGTCCAAACTCTTTATCATGTTATTTAAGGTACTCTATCATCTGGGCCCAGAATTCCTCTCTTCAGCCTCCAGCTTTATCATTTGCTGTGAAAATCGACTTGCATTTTCTCAAATACTCAGGATATGTCATTACTCTCTGCTTTTTTTTATGTTAGAACTTCTGCCCAGAATGTTTCTCACTTACTTGATCCTTGGGTGATCTTTGAAAACACAAAACAGTTGTCACCTCTTCTGTGAAGACTTTCATGTTAAGCAAATAGATTTAAATATGTCTCTTTCTAATCCTTTCTTAATAATATCTCCAAAATTCCATTGCATTTGTTTATTTCATTTCCACCATGAGACTGAATTCCTCGAAGCAGTATTTCTCAAACTTTGTCCATTGAACCAAGAAGACCTCCAAATCAACAAAAATAACACTTAAAATACCACTCCCTGGACTCCCTTCCCCCACTAAATTGAACACATTAGAACATATGGGAGTGGGATTCTGGAATCCACATTTCAGCAAGCGTTTCAGGTGTAACCAGGCACTTGGAGTTTATCACAATGCTTATTCCTCAGCTCAGCCAGATAATATGGAGATTAATTTGGCAGTTGGGGGCGGAACCATCAGCATAGCTTCTTAGATCTTATTGAGAGCTGTGAGCATGGCTTCCTGGATTGCTGTGCTTCAAAGAAAGATTTGATTACAGAGTACAGTCAGTTAAATCATGTAATTCATTCTTACTGAAATTAAAGAGGCCTGCATCAGGAAGGCACACTTCTCAAGAGCAGAATTTTGAAAGATAACCTTTACAGTTGAAGTGCTGCTGTGCAGAGTTCTTGGAGCTTTTAATGACTCTGACTTTTTATTATTATGCCATGTTCATTTGGCAAAAACAGAGAAAACAGTGAAACGAATATTTGTGAATTACCACCCAGATTAAGTAAGTACATATTAAAAATAAAATTGAACCTCTCTATGTACTTTTTCAGATTGTATGTACCTCTGAGGTAACCAGCATTGTAAATTTGCAATTATGATTCCCATGCATTTCTTCTTGATTTTACTAAGTATATGTACACCCTTCAATCATACGTAGTATTATATTAAATAACTAAATATTTATATAAATTGTAACATACTATATGCATCCTTGGAAATATTATTTTATGTGATTTATTGAAGTTGGTACAGAAAGATCTACTTCATTAATTTTCATTGCTGTATAGTATTCCTTTTTATAAACCTACTACAGTTTACTTTTCCCTGTCTCATTAATAGGCATTTCTAATTTCCCACTATAGCAGACACTGTAGAAATGATTTCTTTTTTTTGGAGGGCATGTATTACAGTGCCAATATTCAATACTTTTTAGGCATATGACTATGAGTACAATTGCTTGATTATGTGGGTTTTACTTCTTTCCTTTATTCAGATATTGCCCAAATCCTACACAGTGCTTGCAGCATTTACAGTTTGCAAGTGCATTCGTATGATCTACCATTCTATCTATCCTTGTCAACATTTAATATTGTCACATTTCCCAGTTTTATCATTTGAATGGTTTTAATATGTCTTTTCTGATTATATGTGCAGTGAGCATCTTTCCTCTATGGTAAATTGCTAAAACATATATTTTACGCATTTTTCTACTGAGGCATTTGTCTTTTTCCTATAGATTTATTAGAAATTCTTTATATGTTCTATATTCTAATTCATGTTTGGTATGTGCATTGCAAACATTTTTCCATAGGCTGTATCTTATCTTTTTTCATTATGGCTTCTCCTTTTTACATCTTGTTTTAGAAACCATTCCCTATTGTGAAATCATAAACATTTTTCCTAAAAGTTTTAAAATTTTGCTTTTTACATTCAGGTCTTTGATTGATCTGCAGTTGATTTTAGTCTTCCTATGCTAAGAAATGTGACAGTCATATACAAATGTTCCATATGTGGATGGATTATAAGACTACCTGGCAACTGTCCTCATTTGAGACACGTTTTTCTGGTCATTTCTGCCAGGTTGGTATGTGTCCTGTCATCTTACTGAATCATCAAAATGTTAATGAACCAGAATGAAAAGCATTAATTAAGATTTCAACCAAAATAGGTTTATATTCAGCCATAATTAAAGACTAATGCCTTTTATGACAAACTGTATAATCTCTTTAAAAGGTATGGGAATTGTTCATGTGTAATGGACCCTTAGCTATGCCTATAATCATTTACTTTAGTTTTAGTTCTTTATAGAGAATATTAATGAATATCCCAAAGACACACTTTCCTTGTTTATAGGACTCTAGCAAAGGTACCTTAGAAATGTACTTCAGTAGATCAAAGGAAGAATCATGGCGCACTCTAGGAGTGAAGCATGATTGACCATTTGCTAGGTGAATTATAACCTGGAGGCAGAACATTTTAGCACAACAGCCAAGAGCTTCTTTTTTTTTTTAAATTTTTTAAAAAATATTTATTTATTTATTTATTTTGGCTGTGCCGGGTCATTGTTGTGGCATGCAGGATCTTTAGTTGCGGCATGTTGGAGCTAGTTTCCCAACCAGGGATCGAACCCGGGCTCCCTGCATTGAGAGCGCAGAGTCTTTACCCACCGGATCAGTCCCAGAAAGAATTTCTGATCAATGTTGTAGCCCTTGAATAAGTACTTTAAAATATTAATCCAATCAAAAAATTTTAGAAAGGAAATTGTTTCAGTGCACTGTACATATTATATGGAACTTTACTCTGGAGTCAGGAACTAGGAGGATTCTAAAAAAACTCCACCTGCTTATATACTGTCACAGGCAGTTTCTGTAATAATTTGCTTTTTATTCTGCAGTGAACAACAGAATACCAAACAAACATGGTTTGTGCTAAACAAGTCTTAGATTATTTAAATATTGGGTAGTAATTTAAAAGAGTTTAAGAATGGCCTGCTTTAGCCAATGAGAGAATCTTCTATTTATAAGTTTCCCTGAAAAAAGGTAAATTTTTTTTTAAAGCCTCTACGTCAAAAAAATAATTACACCCAGGCCATTAATTTCAATTCCTTTCAATTAATGCTCTTTATCATTACTCTGATCAAGGAAAGGAACTATCTTAGGAAATGAACAAATTCATGATGTACCCTTACTTATTCATTATTTTTGTTGACTCTTTATATGATTCAAGTCTGAAGTATTCAGTATATCGCCCTTCACACTCAGATTCTGGATTACTCTTCTAACTTCTTTCCATTTCTCTCACTTCTCCCTAGGCATAGTGTCTCTTTTAATACACCACACACTCCACTATCCCTCAACACACCATTTTGTTCCCTACTCATTACCTTTGTCTTTCTATCTACTTAAAATATCCTTTTCCTTCTCTGACTAGTGAGGTCATAATCATCCTTCAAGATATAACTTAATTATTACCTCTCTTTTTGAAGCATTTCCTAATTTCCCCCAGGAAACGTGTCTCTCATTTGTATTTCAGTAGGTCTTAGCACTTACCTGTACTACCCTTTATTACAAGCAATGTTTATGTGTTTTAATGACCAGACTTTGACTAACCAGGAGAAAGATGATAAGCAGTTTCTCAGTGTATCCATCTAAACCTGAACTAACACTCTAACCACTAGCTGTTTGTGCCTACTGAGGACCTAAAATGTAGCTAGTGTGACAGAGGAAATGAATGGTTAATTATATTAATTAAAGTTTAATTATTTTAAGTTTCAGTGGAAGTAGTCACATTTTACATAGTCAATAGCCACATATAGCTAGTGGATATATAGCCACATATAACATATTGGATAGGGCAGATGTAGAATACCTCTATCATCACAGAAACTTCTATTTCAGTGTTGGGGAGAATAAACTCACAGTGAAATCTGGAACAAATGAATGAATGAATGGATGAATGAATCCTATAGGATATGCTAGTAACATTTGCTTTTCAATGGAAAACTGCCATTGTGTTGGATTATTCTTATGATTGTGTTGGTTAGGATAATTTTGCAGCTTTATGGAAAGAAACAGATAATCTCAACTTGACCAAGAAGATAATGATGATATGAAGCACCAAAGAAACCAAAGGGAGTATTAAAGTTTATCTTTGGTGAATTCCTTATATATTCTCCCAAAACTTGCTTGCCTGAGGTGGCAGTATAGCAAACATCACCTTTTAAGACAAAGGCATATACGAAATAGGATTGAGGCAGAGGTAACAATTCTATCACTTAAGATTTAGATTTCTTCAGATGAGGACGTAAATTCACTCACCCTTTTTCAAATTTAATTTTATATTAATACCGATTAGGTGGCTATTATCAAAAAAGAAAAAGAAAGCGAGAAAAATGAAAACATCCAGCGTTGGTAAGGATGTGGAAACACAACAACTGCTGTGCATTGATGGTGGGAATATAAAATGATGCAGCCACTGTGAAAAATAGTATGGTGGTTCCTCAAAAAACTAAACAGAGTTACCATATAAGCCAGCAACTCCACTTCTAGGTATACACCCAGAAGAATTGAAAACAGAGACTGGAATAGATATCTTTACTCCCATGTTCATACTAACATTATTCACAGTTCCCAAAAGATAAGAAACCAAATTCATTCAACACATAAAGGGATCATCAAAATGTGATATATACCTACAAGTGAAGATTATTCAGCCTTAAAAAGGAATGAAATTCTGATACATGGTGCAACATGGGTGAGCCTTGAAAACATTATCTTAATCGGTGTAAGTCAGACAAAAAAAGAATAAATACTGTATGATTCCATGTATATGAGGTACCTAGAACAGTCAAATTCATAGAGACATTGAGTAAAATAGCGGTTATTGGGGCTGGAGTAGGAAGGAACAGGAGTTACTGTTTAATGAGTATAGACTTTCAGTTTAGGATGATGAGAACATTCTGGAAGTGGATAGTAGTGACGGTTGTACAACAATGTGAATGCACTGAGTTGTATACTTTAAAAGGTTAAAATGGTAAGTTTTATGTTATGTGTATTTTACCATATTAAAAAATTACATTGATAAATATTTATTAAGTTCATTTATGGTTGGATACCTTCATCCCTTAGAAAAATATTTATCCTTCCAATGTGGTGCCTCAATGCCCTTTAAAATGTTAATTTTAATGCAGCCCCATAGAATAGTCTGTCTGCCTATTAATAATAAGAGAAATGTAATAAGCCAAAAGAAATTTTATGGAAAATGAACATACATGCAATGCATCTGGTCTGTGGTATGTACTGTATTAAACAAGCACATTTAATAGAGGGAGGAAAAAAACCCTGAACAATGAGCATTGTGCTTCTGGATACGACAGCTGCTGAGGTATGATGGAGGTTTTGGAAATCACTGCATAACTGGATGCAGTGAAGTAGATGTGAAACCCCAGGAGGACTTTGTGCTGGAGCTGATACGAAGTGGCCAATAAGGCAATGTCTTAGCCACCTGCACATGCAAATTGCTAGGTCAAAGACTAAATGATCAAATGGGATTACTCCAGTGACACAAATGTATGCGGATATCGTGAATTGAAGATTATGGAGCATCTGCTCCTTTGCTGACTCCTTGGGGGGCAGGATGTGTACAAGGAAGGGTCTTACTGTAGTGGTGGTAAGAACACTGATTGCTCTCAGTGCTGGGGAAAGAAAAAAGCAACAGTCCTATCCTCCCCTTTTATGTTTTCTTTCCTTAGTGTGATGGTTCATCTTCTGATATAATACTGCTTTAATTCACCATCCTATTCTATTACCAGTAAATTTTCTAGGCAGGTCCAACTTGGAATCTTATGGATAAGTCTTCTTCATGGCTGATGATCTATCATACTTAAAAAGCATCCTGAACACACTGCTATATTTAAAATAGATAACCAACAAGGACCTACTGTATAGCACAGGGACCAGTGCACAATATTCTGTAATAACCTAAATGGGAAAAGAATTTGAAAAAGAATAGATACATGTATATGTATAACTGAATCACTTTGCTGTACACCTGAAACTAACACAACATTGTTAATCAACTATACTCCATAAAAGTGAAAAGAAAAAGCATCCTGAAATTTACTGCCCTTCGTACATTACACAAAGATAAGGCTATTCATGTAACATGCAAAGGGCATGAGCTGGGTAAATTGTTTTTTCAGGAGAGTAATACATTGGGTTGACTCGGTCATGCTCTTTTGCCAGATGCTGTTGATTGCAGGGTTTTTTTCCGCCAAATTGAATTCAGGTTAGTAAGTGCAAGAGTGTAGAAAGAAGAGCCTGATTTTATTAGTTTATTAGAATAATATTCTGACTAGACAAATTAATTGATCACTTTAATTCTGATCATTGTGAGATTTGGGGGTATATTAAAAACTATTTTTAAAGTGGTATCCTGGAATGAGAGCTTGAGCAGAGGTAAGGGAAGATATCAGAAAAGAATTTTTTTTTTAATTTTTTTTCTTTTAATTAATTAATTTATTTATTTATTTATTTTTGGCTGCATTGGGTCTTCGTTTCTGCGCGAGGGCTCTTTCGACTTGCGGCGTACGGGGGCCACTCTTCATCGTGGTGCGCGGGCCTCTCAGTGTCGCGGCCTCTCGTTGCGGAGCACAGGCTCCAGACGCGCAGGCTCAGTAGTTGTGGCTCACGGGCCACAACTCCGCTGCATGTGGGATCTTCCCAGACCAGGGCTCGAACCCGTGTCCCCTGCATTGGCAGGCAGATTCTCAACCACTGCGCCACCAGGGAAGCCCCCACTGTATGGATTTTTAATTGAGATACAATTGTTATATAACATTGTATAAGTTTAAGGTGACAAAATGCTGATTTGATAAACTTACATAATGCAAAATGATTACCACCATAGCATTAGTTAACACCTTCATCATGTGACATAATTACCATTTCTTCTTTGTGGTGAGAACATTTAAGTTTCACTCTCTTAGCAAGTGTCAAATATATAGTACCATGTTATTAACTATAAACACCATGCTGTACATTAGATCCCTACCTGGCACTTTCTTTCATCTTTCTTTCTTTCTTTCACTTTCGTTGTTTCTCCATTAAGTTCCTCCACTCTTCCTGAAAGAATTTAAGAGATAACATAAAGAAGACTGGAAACTATGCACCGCTGTGATGCTCCTGCATTCGCAGGATCTTCCCATTGGATCCTTGTTTTGCTTTGACATTCTTGTCTTCCATTACTTACTCTCCCAGAATAAGTGTGAAAACGTCATAGTTCACCTCATCACATGTGTATTAAATACCAATCTCTATGAGTCAGGGTACTAGACCTTGAACCTCACGGCAGTGAATGTAAGTGATCTCCACCCTCAGTAAATTCAAGTTCTAGCACAGAGTAGCTTCAGCCCCACAGCGTCAGTGGGGTTCTGTCTCTGCTTTCCTCTTCTCTTCTCCAATTTTGTGTAACACCTGCTCACACACTCTTGTCTCAGAAAAGTATCTGTTTCTTCTCTTCTGAGACAACTGTTCTCATTGGGGCCAGAACTCATCCATTTTCCCCTTTTGTGTATCTTCAACCTTTCCATTCCCTGGCTCCTTTACTTATTTTTATAATTATTTCCACTCTAGGAAAACAAAAAGCCCTTCAAAGTTTTCATAATCCTTCTTTCTCAAGTTATCCTCGTTTATCCTCCGCCCTCCTCTTAGAAATTAAACTTCTTGAAATAGTATCCTTCCCTTGTCTTCCTGCGGCTGTCTCTAATTCTTCACCCCTCCACCAATGGTAGATTGGTACAACCCTAATCTGATCACATTTAGACCCCATAGATTTAAAATATGCCAGATCAATGGCCAAGCTTCAGACTTTTCCCTAATTCAAATTTCTGTGACATTTGAAATTTATCTAATAAATTCCAAGGCACCATCTCTTCTAGATACCCCCCCATACATTTGACCATTCTGCCTCTTCCTTTGCTGCTTCCTTCTCCTCCACCAGTCTCTTAAGTGCTGCATTTTCCCCAGATTCTACCCCTAGAACTTTTCCCTTCAGATTCTGCATATTCTCCCTCCGTGATCTCCTTCACTCCCGAGACTTTACAAAATGGAGAATGAGACTATGTGGTATTAATAATAATTGATGATGATACTTGTCTATGATATTTATAGATGCTCATTCAGCATTGTGAGAAGCACCTTTATATTATTTTCGTGCATAATCCTACAAATCATTGAGTAGCCAATATTACCACTGTCTTGCAGATAAAGAATCTGTGACTTTCATGTGCAAAGTTTCATGGATAACTGGGAGAGCTTCAATTCAAATACTGTTCTGTTTGACTTCAGAATCCAGCCTCTTAACGTTAAAAGACCTCACGTATATATGTCCCTCCACGGCAGAGGTTGTCAACATGGCTGCACATTAGAATCACCTGGGGGACTTTTTCTAAATCCTAGTGTCCAGCCTGCATCCCAAATCACTTAAGTCAGAATCCCTGGGGATGTGAAACAGGCATCAATTTTTTTTTAATGACTTAGGTGATTCTAATGGGTAGAAAATATGAGAACCACTGCTCTATAGTAAATATTTTGATGATACTCAAGTCTTTTTCTCTGGCACAGAGCTCTCTCCCCGGCTTTAAACTTATATTATTCAGGGTTTACTGCATCTCTTCATTTGTCTGTCTTCACTCCCACCCCACCTCAGGATTTCTCCTGTTCCAAAATGAACTCATCTATCACTACCCGAATAGTTGCCTTCTAGAGCCTATATGTTATTTAATTCTTCACATCCACTACTGCCCTAAGTCTTATAAGTAAAATTTGTGGAACAGTCTCTCAAATTGGGACTTCCCTAACTCTTTATATTTGGGAATCTCTAATTTTTTATTGTATCTCAGAAATATTTTTCCAATTTTCCTTCCCTCTCCTCTTCATCACCTCTGTAGGTAAATTTACTCAGGCTGTCCTCATCTCTCATGTGGAATTTTGTGGCGGACTCCCTGTTTTCCATAATTTTTAGTCTCTCCTTGATTTATTTTCCTGTTTAATGCTGTCAGTGATACCTTTCTAATATCTCATTAGTTGTGTCACTCTTTGATTAAAAACTTCTCTCCACTGACTGCAGAATACAGTGCAGAGAACATACTTTATGAGACCTTTTACCATTTGGACACACCTCTCTCCCTCACCAAATTTCCTTTCCCTTAATGAAAATTCCCTACATTCTGAAGCCCCTTCTATACTCTACTTTCCCTTAAAAGAAAAAAACAAAATCACAATTATGCAATGTCTGTCTTTTCCACCAGATTGTCAGCACCAGGAGGGAAGGATGGGCATCTGTATTTTAGTGTTTTCCCCATTGCTAGCTGAATGCTTTTCAGAAAGGAGTTATTCAAAAAAGATGTGTTGAATGTATATGTGAAGGGATGTATGCAGGAACTTCTCACAATGCTTGTCATTACACAAGTTTTCCTCTCTGAATGAAATGACCAAATACTCTCCCTCCCTCTGGTTAACTCATATTTTTAACGTGACATACACATATGAAATACTTCTGGAGATCGCCAGACAGAAATAATGTAGTAGCTTTCTCCTCTTTGATTTCACAATGCATTGTTCCTATAAGTGTAATAGGAGTTATATCAAATAGCGCAGTGCATGGGCATGTGTCCCTTCTAAACTAAGAATACTGAAGAATTGGAGGTATATATTGTTTCTATTTGTTTCCTCTGCACATATGATACTGCCTGAAATATAGCTGATACTTAAATTGTTACCTTTGTTGAATGGATGTCTGATTTCATGTATTACTGAGTGGATTCAAAGACTCTGGCTAGTGGGATTCTAGCTTCTAAATTTAATGGTAAGATTGCACACTCTTCTTCTGAGAAAAAAGAAAAATATAATAATATCTAATACTCTGTGACCATTCATTAATGATCCTATGAGTAAGGAAAATTGTTGAATTTGTTATCTGAGTAATCAGCTTGTCAATGCTTTGTAAGCCCTTGTCCTTATTGTTGTAGACATAAATTACAAGATAATTGAAGTATGGCTGCTATCCTTAAATATTAAAAAAAAAAAAAAAAGACAAGAAAAAAAAGACCTTGGCTTCCCTAGTGAGAGAGGAATGATCTTTATTCTTCATTTACACCTTTAATAGTGTGTACTAGGGCTTCCCTGGTGGTGCAGTGGTTGGGAATCCGCCTGCCAATGCAGGGGATACGGGTTCGACCCCTGGTCTGGGAAGATCCCACATGCCACGGAGCAACTGGGCCCGTGAGCCACAACTACTGAGCCTGTGCGTCTGGAGCCTGTGCGTCTGGAGCCTGTGCGTCTGGAGCCTGTGCTCCGCAACAAGAGAGGCCGTGATAGTGAGAGGCCCGCGCACCACGATGAAGAGTGGCCCCCACTTGCTGCAACTAGAGAAAAAAGCCCTCACATGGAAACGAAGACCCAACACAGCCATAAATAAATTAAATTAAAAAAAAAAAATAGTGTGTACTAGTCCATATACCGACCACAGGATACTGTAGATATATACTTGGTTCAGTGGCCTTTAATTTGTGCCTTTGAATATCTTCAGTTTTGCCATCCTACTATAGGTCATATGCACAGCTGTTTACTCTTCTGTGTATAATTTACAGTTTATCTACATAATGAGACTTAGCTAAATTATCAAACACACACGGGATTTTAACTATTGGATTTTACTAATACCCTTCACGTTGATGGGGATTTATTGAAAAAATGAAATTTTAGATTTCAAGTAAATAATAAATTGATAATCCTACATTTAGACTGCAGTGCTGTAGAATTATATTTTTTAAAGTACAGACATCTTTGTGTTTAGTAGTGAATTGTAGTAGTACAATAATATAATAACAATTCACATTTATTTGAGAATGCAAGGCAGTATAAATAATGAACACTATAAAATTTGTATTTAATTACAGAGATTTAATGACCAACTCAGGTTCCCTTTGTATATTGAAGTATAGAATACTGAATGAATTAAAGGAAAATATTAAGGTATTAAGATTTAACAGTAAGAGAATTTTTCCTGTGATGGACAAAATTATAAAACTAGCACACCACTGTGAGCTCAAGCATATTTTATTTACTCTTCCTCTTGTGCATGAAGAGTAAAACCATTCCCATACTTGTGTTCTCTACCCTCACTGTCAGCCAGTGTTTCCTACTAGAAAGAATGATATATCCCCAAGCTACTGCCCAATGTACTTAGACTACATTCCTACATAGGAAAACTCATTTAAAAAAAAAAATCATCTCTCCGGTGCACTCTGGAACAACTAAGTATTGATAGATGGCAAAAATAATTGTTTTAGTCATATAATTTTTGATATAATACAAAGGTTGTTTCATTATACCTGCATGTTACAGTGGCCTTGCCATCCAAAAAATGCAGATAATTTAAGAAAAGAGAAAAGACCTGAAAAGAAATGTAGGCCTTTGCCATTTGGTAACATATCTGTTTTTTCAAATGAAAACTTTGGAATAAAATCAGTCGTATTTAAACAACATAATTTAAACATGCATGCAGATTCAAACTAACACTATAATTCCACATGTAAAGACTACAAATACTTTATAGTCAATCTCTTCCATCTGTTATAAAGATAATAAAACTGTGCTTTTTATGATATCATTGAGATTTATTTTTTTAAATATTTGTAACAATTTATCACACTTTTCCCTTTTGTTCACTACTGCTTCTGAATACTCCAAACAGCATTTCACTAAGCATATAACTCACTATCAGACAACAGTTTCTTGAATTCATTTTACTGTAATCTGAAGATCTATTTAAAATTTTACCCCTATTTGTTGTTATTTGAAATAACTTATATATGTAAATATGTATATAAAACTCATTAAAATGTTTTCAAAATGGGAAGTACCAATATCTTTGAATCTAATAAAATCTGCAATACTATAGTTTTCATGGTTATTAAACAGCTATGTTTTTTTATGAGCAGTCAGAAATCCAAGTAATAAAGTAAAAGAAAGTATGAGAACAGTTTTTCCAACCAGATTATAAATAATTTTACAGTATACAATACATACACACATGTACAGAAGCCTATTAGTTCCATTTCCAAACTCCTTGTAGGAGTCCCAATATCCTATGTAAGTCCAGATAAACATATTTCCAAAATAAATTAAAATGAAGGACTGAATGTTCTAAACTTCCTTGAGCACATTGTGTTTCCAGCTCACATTCTCTTTAATCAAACATTGAAATTGAGAAATATATCTACAACTGAAATACGCTTGTGTCTGAAAAAAAAAACAAAATCCAATTTGTAAAATGAAAGTGAGTTTATACTCCCTACTTAAGAGTATATGATTTATGGGCTGAAATTCTCCTTTGTATAAAGAAAATAACATTGAATACATGACTTAGAAATTAAATAACAACTTAAGTTCAGCTTTTTTACTTAAGAGATGATGATGATGGACTTGATCTTACTTTGCATAAAGAAAATAATATTGAAGTAATGCATACATTAGAAATTAATTTATACTAGGAATCTAATTATCAACCAAGCCTTATGCAAATATAAGCTGTTACTGCAACAAACGTGTATTTATTAAAATTATTAATTTTGACTATCTGTTTTTAAAATCTGTGCTTCATTGTAGGTTCAGTGATGATTTTGAAGGTTTTTGGTGATATAAAACATGGAAATTAAGCAAAAATATTAGGTATAAAATTCCAGAACATTAGAGGTGGAAGAGAATCTGGGGTGGTATTCCTGATCCTATTACTTTATGTCTGAGAAACTAGAGACCCAGAAATGGAAAGTGACATCAAGGGAGGAAAAGTGAAGTAGAAATTGAGCTAATATAAATATAAATGTATATGATAAGCTGATGACTGAAATGATGTTTGTTTTGAAAATACCTTCTATAAACATATTTTAGAAGATGTTGGAAGAATTCTAAATTAGAAGATGGATTGTAATAATTTATGGTTTAAGTGTACTAAAGCAGTAAAGTGGGCAGAAATTGATGAATAGAATGCTTGTATCAGAAGTTATTTGTATCTTTCAGTAAGTCATCTTAAATAGCAGCCTATTTCTTTCTTCCTAAAAATTATTGTAGATTTTTAAACCTTTTATCTCCAAAATTTCAATATTTTTAAGGATTAAAGAGAATGTGTTAATCACATCTGTGTTTTACAAATTGTGCCATTTCATTTCTGGATGGGTGGATTGGATGGATGGAAAGGGTAGACTTGAATATTTTTTTCCATGAAGTTAGTCTATGATGAACTCTGAAAAGGATAAATCTAACCAAATGTCCCACTTTCTTTAGAAATTAGGGGAAATTATATGGATTGACTCAAATATTTACTTTCCTTTTCACACTTCACTATAAAAAGCATGTTTTTGTATTCTGTTGCCAGTGTATCCATAAAGTAGCACAAAAGCAAAGCCGAAACAATTTACAGTATTGCACCTTTATATGAATTATAGCTATGTGAAGAAGAACAGCTAATTATATGAAGAAAAACATGGATTCACAATCAGGAGCATTTTTAAGGGGGAAAACAAAGTCATAGATGAAGAAAAAAGGAATAAATTAGTTTGACCTTAAGCTAATTATATACATATATAGTTCCATTGGTCCTTAATGGCCTAATTAATTTCCTTAAAATTGTAACGATATTCTAATTAACTATAATTAAGTATTTTGTTCCAAAAAGGAGAAGGCACATGGCATTTGTTGAATCTTTGCTACTTGTACTGTTCAAGGGTTTTTTACATGGTTACCTTGTTTAATCTTTTCTCAAGCTTGTAGAATTGATATTATTACACTCATTTTGAAATAAAAAAGAAACAAAAGCTTAAAGATACAACGTGTAAGAAGCATAGGTATGCTTTGCTCCTTCCTCTGTGTGGCTCCAATTTCTCTAAGCCTTACTGCCTCTGTATTGCTTCCTTTCAATATGAAGTAATCTCCTTATAGACTGCTCTGGTACATTTGGCAATCAGCGACAATTATTATAAGAACTGAAGAATTACGTTAATTTATTTGGCCTGTTTAAAAAAAAAAAAAGCAAGAACTAGATTTTATTTTTTCCAGAGTTGGTAACTGATAAGAATGTACATTAACAAATTAACATGATTCTTTTTCCTTTTTAAAAAACACCTGATAAGTAGTATTCTATGTAGGTGTTATATCTCATAACACAGTATCTACCAATGCTGTGATTAAGAATTTGATCTCGGCTAGAATATTCCAGGACAAAGCAGGGGCAACCAATGACAATGTGGCAATAAGCACCTTCTCTGTGACTGACTGGGTAGGATAATGGATGTAAGCTGTACTTAAAGCAAAAACACTCTGAGTGCTTGCAGGGCCACCTTTTAACCTTCTAAATCACAAGGACACTTAACTAGCACCCTTCTGACTGAAATAGAAGGTTTAAATAGGAATAATCACTGGATCTAATTTATATTCTGGATTATAGAGATGTGGCCGTTTAAGACATTTAGCCTTTGGAGGAGGATATATATATATGTGTGTATATGTGTGTGTATATGTGTGAAGTGTATGAATAATATGTTTTTTCCTTGTTCATCACACCAAAAGCTACTAGGAGTTTTAAAATATAGTAACTGTGTAAATTTTTAATAAAGGGCCCCTTGCTAATATTTATTTTTCTCCATGTGTAACACATTTTCTTGTGGAAATAGAGAGGGTAAGTTTTCCTTGAGGACAGGATTTCTTTCTTATCAGTCTTTGAATGTGCAGCACCTCACACAGGTACTTGCTACTAAATAAGTGTTTTGTATATTATTTTCTTAAACAAATACATGGGTGGATGGATGGTGGCAATGAAACAGAATTCTACCTCAGGAAGAGAAAGTTACTTTTTGGCAAGATGTTTGCTGACAACATGAAACGACAGTAGACGCAAAAGATTTTAGTATTGGGGACAGTCTCCTTGGCTCGGCCTGACCCTAAAAATATTGCCTGATTAAAGTCACTTGGGGGCTTCCCTGATGGTGCAGTGGTTAAGAATCCGCCTGCCAATGCAGGGAACAGGGGTTCGAGCCCTGGTCTGGGAAGATACCACATGTCGCGGAACAACTAAGCCCGTGCGCTACAACTACTGAGCCTGCGCTCTAGAGCCCGTGAGCCACGACTACTGAGCCCGCGCGCCTAGAACCCGTGCTCCGCAACAAAAGAAGCCACCGCAACGAGAAGCCTGCACACCGCAATGAAGAGTAGCCCCCCTCGCTGCAACTAGAGAAAGCCCACATGCAGCAACGAAGGCCCGATGCAGCCAATAAGTAAATAAATAAAATTTATTAAAAAATTTAAAAAATAAAGTCACTTGGTCCACTTAAGCACTCATCCCCAAACCCTGCAATGTATAATTTTTTTTTTTTTTTCGCCATCAATGCTTAGGGCAGAAAGCATTTCATCAAGCACATTTGCTTTTGAAGGAAGTCCCTGTAAGAACATTGCTAATGTTGCAGTAATAATTAGAGAAGGAAATAGCAAAGGAATCATAGAAATAGCTGTTGAATTCTGGAGCAAGCATAGAGAACTTTTTGTTTACAGGTTAAGTTTTTAATTAGTGAGGGAACAAAAGCTGAGCTCTGATAACAGGAAGCAATCAGTCTGGTTTGGGACAGAAGCTTAAAAAAAAATCTGACTAGAGATACAGAATTAAACAGACTTAATAATTAGAATTAAATAGAAGAATATCTGGATAGAGAAGTACCAGGAGAAACACATCTCCACTGCAGTGCCCTACTAAGTGTTTTACCAGTACCATAATGAAGTGGGTCTGATATTTACCACCAGAACTGCTAACTGGCTAATGGTTGGCTGGGGGACATGACTAAGTTGAGATGGGTTATCTGTGGGCCAAAGGATCTCTCATCCTCCAGCAGATTCCCGGAGCTCGTCAAGTGGTGGTTTTGGGTTTGCAAAGAGAGCAAGTCCCAAAGCACAGTCTGTTCCAGGGGTGCTTCTATCAAACTTGCTAATGTTTTCTTGGCCAGACCAGGTCACAGGGCAACCCAGATTCAGAATTTGGGGAAACAGACTTCTCTTCTTGACTGGAGAATCTGCAGTATCTTATCGGGAAGGTTTGGGTTTAGGGAATGGAGTAATTTGCAACCATTTTTATAATCTACCACATAGTCTTTTCAAATCTATCTAGTAGCTATTTTTATACTTTTTTATAGATGTTAATATAGTCAATCCTGCTGTGGTATACAAAAAGTTGACAGGTAGAAAGAACTAATTTTAACTTTTGTGCATAAAAAATAAGTGTTCTCCATTCGAAATATTGAACACTGTTTCCTTGTAAAAATTAAAAACTAAGAAACTTAAAAGATGAAATGCACTGATATATATTAAAGGGATTCCTATATGCAATACCACTTATTTATATGCATTATATGAAATTTGAAAATTCATCAGGGTATGCAGTTCAATATAATGTGCCTCTTATATAACAGAGGATGAGGTAAAAGGGAGATTACCAGGTCTGAAGGAATGACTTAAATGGGTATAGTAGGACCTCCTGAAGTGCATTCAATTTTAGAAGTGGTACACTTTACTGTTTTTATATCAAAGTTAATGATTAGAACTTTAATATATTTTAGAAATGCATTGTCATAAAACATAGAAGTAATTTAAATTATATGAGATTGTCAGCATGAAATAGGTCTTAGTGTTGTTGAGACTTCCATTCTGAAGAGGATCATGTTTCTTCCCCAATACATGAAGATAATGTAAATCTCAAGTAGTAATCTGGAAACTTGAAATCATCAAAATTGAGTGGGTATTTACAGTATTCCTGATTTAATGAATGGTGCATTGCTTTAGCAGTGTAACCTAGGAAAATTATTCACATATACTAATCTGTGATCCTCCTATTGGTGTGAACAACACAGCAAGGGGCACTGTATCTCCAGTGCCTTGAAGAACGGCTGGTTCTTAGTACATTTCCAGAAAGGTTCCTTGAACTTCTTCCAAAAAATTCTTTTCCTCAGTTTTTTTGTTTTTCTTTTTTATTGTCTTTTTGTTTTTAATCCTGTTTTTTAATATATTTTTTCAAAATAATAAACATGGATTGACCTCAGTTTACCAATTGAAATATTTTATTTTCCATTTTGTGGCAATTTAGTATATTAACATCATTCACACATTGTTTCTTTTGACTTGATGACAATTTCTTTGTGTTCCCCAAACTTGAACTCCCTCTTAAAAACTCAAACCCCGAGAATTCCCTGGCAGTCCAGTAGTTAGGGCCTGGCGCTTTCACTGCCAGGGGCCCGGATTTAATCCCTGGTCAGGGAGCTTAGATCCCGCAAGCCACACCACGGAAAACAAACAAACAAACAAACAAAACAAAACAAAACAAAAATCTGATTTAAAAAACCTGGTTATTGATTTAGAAAATGTTACTAAATTTCTGAAAAAAAAGAATCTCAAACCCCAACCCAGACCATATAAAAAAAAGCTTAATGTGGGAGTAGTATTTCCAGAATTAGCTCCAGAACCACTTTTTAAAAAGTATACTTTATTTCTTCTCTCTGTCTGCTCCATCAACCATTAAACCTTTTCCAGAGATCCTTCTGACTAGCCACTCTAGCTCTGGGCTCACTACTAATTGACTATTTTAGCAGCTCTCGTCTTTAAAGTCTCTTGATCGTATTACTCGTGTGCTAGAGATAAAGATGAATGACTTCAGACTTCAGGCAATGTGCTAGCTCTTATCCTTTGTGTAAAACCTTACATTCCCCTGCCTCAATTCTATAAAACTTCATACACTGATATATCCTATTGACAAACATAAATCTATCTGCATGAATTCCTTTTCCTAAACTCTGCATGACTGTGAGAAAATCAGACACAGTTTGTGTGCTACCCATTAAACCACCATATGTATGTGGTTTCCTGTGCACTTGCACAAACAAGTAAACCAGGACACGATTAAATTGCTTCTTCCACAGTGTTCCAGCAGCGATCAGCACATATTTTATAACATGTATGGCATTGTACTGGCCTTATCTGTTTGGGAATCTGTCTCTTCCGGTGGGTGGTCTGTGAGTAACTTGTAGGCAGGGAACTAATTCCTCAGGATGCCTTGTGCCTGAGATTTCTTACAAGTGAATGAATGATAGGAATGAAAAGTCTAAATGACATTGAATACACAATGCAACAGCCCTAGTATTTTTATTACAAAACTCTGTGGCAAAATAGCATCACATTTCCTTTGAATATTTCCCCCATTTTTACTCAAAACAGCATAATGCAATTAACCCAACTTGTGCATAGACATCCTGCTAGTCATGAACTGTTTGTTGTTTATAACTTCGGAGAAAATGATTGCAGCTCTCATACCTATACGTTTTCCCTCTGAGTGTAAATACACCTGCAGACCTTTTATGATTTTCTAACTGGAGGGCTGGTGAATAAGCTCAGCGTGGTTGAGTCGAAAATGTTGGAGGATAGTTGGATCTGCAGGCTAAGACGGTGGGGATGTTAAAGGTTTTATGCGTGAGATTTATTTGTATCGCCTACGTTATATTTGAGAAAATTCAGATTTATTTTGGCATTTCCATTCTGGATTTTAAACCCCTAGTTAATTTTTAATGCCTTTCTGGAGAGTCTGTTACCTTCCATTGTCTTTAAATCTCAGTAAAATGTTTCTTTTCTCAGTGGGAAAATCATTTATTGTAGAAGCTGGGATTCTGAAATACCACACTACTGAATTGAAAGGAAAAACCATCCTATCACTTTATTTGGTGTTAAACTTACTCAATTATTCAAGAGAAAACATGAAATTGGCCCTGTGAAACTTCTGAGCATTCTCCAGGATGAACGGTCCCCTCTGACTCACTTGAAGAAATACGTTGCCAATCCTCAAAGGGATCCTGGGTCAATCTTTGACAAGCAGATGGCTAAGAGGCTGGTTGCCAGTATGGGTGTGGAAGTGGAATGGAATAAGATGTGGGGATAGACGGGAAAGGGAAGAACTAATTCAAGTCAAAGGGAAAAAAAAGAAGAAGAAGATACTTGGGATGGTAGAAAGACTCCAGGGAGAAATAATTAAAGCAGGCTCATTCCTGTGACATTCCTCACTGGGTGAGCTGAAAAGCCCTGACAGCCTTGTCATATGTGTTTCATGTGCTTAGCTCTGTCAGTGATTTTATGAATCACTTACTTTCTGACAGACCTGTTCAAAAAACTGTAGGCCATCCCACAGGTGGGATTTGTTGATAGAACAAAAAACATCTGTTATATTTTTACACTTCCGACTTTAAACAGTGAACTGGGAAAAGAAAAGTGGCTTATTTGTCCACTGACTGCTTCCTCTCTCCCAAGCCCTAGGAAAGTTAAGATCTTGGGAATTTTTCTCTTGCTCACTTCTGTGTTTCCAGTTACTAGTGTCCAGTATGTGGTAGGCACTCAATAATATGTGTTGATTATTTAACATATGAATTGATTAATCTTTGTCTCTCCTCCTGCTTCAATGAAGGTAGGCTTAGATTAGGTATCAGCCATGACTCATGGAAGGTTTTTATATATACATTTAGAAAATGTTGATGGTGCCATAATCTTTTTCAATTTTGGATATTGTTTTCTTTCTCTCTCCTCTCCCTTTTTCCTGCTTGTTATTTAGTTCAAAGTTAGAGCCTTCCTTTCTATAGGAAGGCTTTCCTAACTTTATGTCATGGAGAGTACCCCTTATGGCACTCTGTTGGGATTGTCTGTACTTTGGATGTATTCTCTTAGTAAACAATATTATCTATGAAGATAACCATGTATGTTATCTTCGCCACTGAATGTTCCCTAGTATTGAGTTTAGTACCTGGATATATAAGCAAAGTAAGAAATAGTTTTGAATAAATGAACGATACACACAACATTTTTAAAACTAAAGTTTTTTTGGAGACTAGAAGCAGAGAAAAGAAACAGTTGAAATATAGTCAGTCAACAAATACACTGAATATAGTTTGCTTATACAGTTCTCCAAATTACTAGGGAATTAAGTTAATTAATAATTCAGGGACATTGCCATTAACTAAATGCCTGCTGAGTCACAGAGATGGAGCTATATATTTAGGGAAACCTTTGGAGCTCAGCTATAACTCACCCGGTAGTTACTAGTATATGAATGTATTGACGTCTATATGGTCGTTTCTCATAACTAGACCATAGGGTAGGAACCTGGATCACCCTAAGAGTAGTCTGATATGGAATGTCCCTAACACTGCCCACTGACCTACTAGACAAGGAGGCACTGGCCACTTTGAGGAGGTTCATGCAGCAAATACAGAATGAATGACAGACATTGAAAGTTAGGATTTTTTTTGGTCTAAATGATCATTTCTCACTTGTGTTGCTACAAGCAATAATATCATAACTGGCCCTAGTATTTTCATTTAAACCCCCCTCACTGTAGTCAGTTCCCCTCACAGCAGCCAGAACAATTTCTTAATAATGAAAACAAGATCATATCTTAATTGAAAATTCCCAGATCTCCCCTTTGCAATTAGGATAAAATGCAAACTCCTTGCCCTTTTCTAGCAGACCTCAAATGATGCAGGTCTTTCCTAACCCTCCAACCTCATTCTTACCATGCTCTCCTTTCAGTTGCTAGATGTCAGCCTCAGAGGCCTGCTGTCTGTCTGCTTGGCGTGTCTGGGGCACGCCAAGCCCTTTCATGCTTCAGTCTTTGTGGTTGCTCTGGTCTCTACCTGAGCTCTTCTCGGATAGAGAAGATTTACACAGGGGTGACTTCTGTCCCTATCATTCAGGCCTCAAAGAAAACTTGACTGATTTCCCTTTGTGAAGTAGACTCACGCTTTCCTAAGCCTTCTCTATCACATTTTCTTATTTTATTCTATACACGCACACACAAAGACATACACACACACACACACACGGGAGCTCTATAAGAAAACAAAATCTTTATTTCTTTTTTAATTTCTCTATTTCCTTAATTATAATATTAAGTGCTCAATAAATAATTGTTGGATAAATAAATACCTGAATGGATCTATGGGCCTTTGATTTGAAGTGTCAAGCATTTTTGCAAAAATTTTCATTTAAATTCACAATGGTATCCCCAAGATATCTATTCACTTTAAAATTAAGGAAAGTAATGTGCAGGAGTTGGATGACTTTCTCAGAATAACAGAGCAGAACAATAATTTAAATGCAGGTCTGTCTGACTTGAACATTTCTGCTCTTCCTGCTCCACCACGCTGCCTCCAGACTGTCTATTTCAGTAGGAATCAGCATGCAGTGTGACAAGGAAAAGGGATAATTTGCAAATATATATTTATGCACACGCTAGATGAAATTAGTAAAAGAATTCCTTATTGGGCTCCTGAAGTTATTGCCCTCTAGCTTAATAATTTTTGGTATTTTAAATGTCTATCCAAATATTTCCAGATATAAGAGAAATAAGTCCTGGTGATATAATGTGACTACACGGTGACTGTAGTTAATACTCTATTGCATACTTGAAAGTTGCTAAGAGAGTAGATCTTAAAAGTTACAACAAGAAAAAAATTGTAACTGTGATAATGGATGTTGACTGAACTTACTGTTGTGATCATTTCACAGTATATACATATACCAAACCATTATGTTGTACACCTAAAACTACAATGTTATGTGTCAATTATACCTCATTAAAAATGTGTCTAAATAAATAAATAAATAAATAAGTGCCTATTTGAAATTATAAAGTGCCTCAATCCAGTGCTTCTCAAATTTAATGTGCACATAAACCACCCGAGCATCTTGATAAAAATACAAATCCTCCCAGGTGGTGCAGATGGTGTGGATCCATCCACCTATGCTTTCTGAGAAGCAAGAGCTGAATGAATATTAGTTTACACTCATAATTCACATATTCTATTCTGCGATGATTAGAAGAAGGACTTTATGGAGGAAGAGGTTGTTATGACTTAGAACCGTGGTTAGCGAGCTTTGGGCATATTAGAATCACCTGGGGAGCATTGAAAACTCCCAGGATCCAGTTCGCACCCAGACCAATTAAATCAGTTTCCAGGGGTGCCCAGGGAATGCAGTTTTTAAAGCTCCGTAGTTACTCCACTGTGATTGTAGATACTTGCTGCCAGCAGCTTTGGCATGGGAGTTTGTTACAGAAGTGAAGACTCAAGCCCCAACTCAGACCTACTGAAGTCCTGGCTGCGTTGCAAGAAGACTCCAGGTGATTTTCATATACTTTTAAATTTGAGAAGTACTGGTTTAGAGCAAGAGGTTGTTTGGTTGTTTGTTTGTTTGTTTACTAAGCTCTCTCTTCTTGGGTATGACTAGGAATACTGGAATTCAGTGGAGCTTTTTAGTTCTGTCTAAGAAAGAGTTTTAGGGATGATAGCCAAAATACAAAATATAAATGCTCACTTCATTTGGCAGTGGTAATTTGTGACTTTTTGCACATTGTTTTAGTTTTGGAATAAAAGTGGGAGTGAAATTACAGTCAGAAAAATATTCAATGTAAGGCAAAACAAAAGAAAAGTAGAGATAGCCAGTGAAATCAAAATTTTCATGAAGCTTAACAGGTTGGTGGTACAGAGGGGGTACTGGGTTGTGTGTTTTTTGTTTTGGTTTGTTTGTATGTTTTTAATGAGGTGTATGTATATTTATAAACTAAGAAGGAATCAGAAGAAAGTGGTTAAAATGGAATGGAAGGATTAAGTGTTGGTGGGTATGGTGGATCTTATCGCAAGGTGATTAGGCAGAAGAGTGCTATGAGGGGGAGGGGAACCTAAGAATTGGGCACAGGTGAGAACAATAAAGCCATGGTGTCTGCTTTCAAGGGGAATACACAATAATACAGGAAAACAGGCAACCACAGAGCAGTGTGATAAGCAATATAATAGGGTAAGAACAGAGAGTATGATAATACAGGAAAAGCAATCCTATACCATGATTGGGATTGGTCAGGGAGGGCGTCTGGAAGAACTAACCTCTAAACCTACACCTGACAAGAAGAGGATTATGGGAAGGGGGGATCTGGCCAGAGGAATACAAAGGGAAATGGCCTGGAGTTGAGAAGGAACAACGTGTGTTTAAGAATTTGAACTGAGTTCAGCCCAACTTTAGCACAGAGTGCTTCTATAGGTAAGTGAGGGAAGGGGGTTGGGCAGAAAAAGGAGAGGAGGTGGGTGTGGTGAAAGATTAAATTGAAAAGAGGTGAGTTTATGAGGAGTTCTTTCTCCTGAGGGAAAATTTTATCATGCTTCTCCCTTGACTAAAAGATTTTAATATCAATGGGAATAAAATTATATTTGCATATGAGAAAGTTTTTCAAACTGTAAGGTTAATGGGAAATATAGAATATAAAAAGATAATTGGGCTCTTGCAGTAATTCGGAAAAAGATAATTGTACCCTAAACTAGGTGGTGATGGAAGAATGGGAAAATGGTGAAATAAATCCAGATTTTAGGAAGTAAAAACTGTAGTGCTTGCAGATTGTTTGGATTGGGAATGGGGAAGATTCAAGAATGACACTCAGGTGTTTGAATCAGGCAACTCCATGGAAGATGCCATTCATGGAATAGGACACACAAACCTTTCTGTTTTGTTGGTTGGTTATTTGGGGGGCTGGAAGGGTGGTATAGATGATGAATGGTTTTTTGGAATAACGGTGTTCAGTGGATAGTAACATGTGTGGATCTGAAGCTCATCATGGAGATATGGGAGAGAGAAACCTATTGGGAGTCTTCAACATAGATATAGCACTTTAAACCATGAAAATGGAAGCACTAACCGAGGAGTACCATGTAAACTAAAAAAAAAAAAAAAAAAAAAAAAAAAAAGTAGAAAAAAAAGAAAAGGCCTAGGACAAGATCTTTAGGATTATCAACTTTTAAGGGATGATTAGAATTTTAAATCAAGCGGAGAAAGGTAGAGGGAAAATATAGATATAACAGTCTCACAGAAGTTTATCAACTCTTTTTGAAATGTGAAAAATGAGCAAAAGTGGCTATTGAATTTCAAATAAAGGAAGTTCTTGACCATAGATAGAAATTTTCACTGAGCAACAAGGGAGCATAGGAGAGATGGATTCAAATTTGTGACTTGTAGACCACAAAAGTAGAAAAAATTTTCAACATGTTTAGCTGAGAATAGGAGGGAGAGAGAGAGAGAGATAGAGAGAGGGAGAGAGAGAGAGAGAGCACTGAGGTTTAGAAGGTTATATACAGTTGTGGCAGAATATTTATTCCTGCTTTTTTGTGTCTGCCCAAGGAACTGCTTTGGCCCCTTTTTTGGTGAATATCTGAGGAATTTTTGTTCTCTTTCCTTGTCATAAAATAACCATTTCTTTGAAAATAATCATTTTAAATAAGGAATACTAACATCTTTACTTTAGGTTAATATAATTTAATGTAATTTTAAAATAAAATATGTATAATATTTATATTTGAATAGCTGATCTAGTCTCAAATTTTAAATATTTTGATTTTACCCTCATCCCTAGGAATTTAATAAGATTAAAAATATCTTATTTCACCCACATATTTGCTTTCAAAACAGCTGAACAGATACACATTCTCAAGGTTGAATTTTATTAACAATATACACAACATACACATTCGAAACCCTTTAGGCAGAGGTTATATATAATTCCTGTCACTTGGGTATACTAAGTGCTCCATCTATATTATATTCTCATATAACAATTTGGAAAATTTGTATATCAATCTAACATGTAGTATAGGCTTTGCTAACATTTATGCCTACTTGATATGTAGTGTTTTTGTTGGTTTTTGTTTGTTTTGTTTTTTGAATGTGACACAGATTATAGACTTCATAGTGACTGAGATGCTTCAAGATGGAAAGTGTTGAGTAATCTTATTTGCTTCCTCTGTCCGTTACTTTAATATAATGGCTTTTAATCAGATGTCAGAATCCAAGCATAGGCATTTAATAGTATGTCTTTATTGTTTTTCTGATTACAAAAATATTGGTATACATATTATATAAAAGTAAAACATTACAGAAAAATGTAATCCTGGAAACGAATATCCCCAGTAATTATGTCTCCAGAGATAACTGTTGTTATCTGTTTGGCATGGTTTTGGGCAGAATTTTTCCCATGCAATAATAATATAAATATTAATAATAAGAATATGTAAATAAATATTTTAAGGGATCTTAACCACACATTTTGTTTTATAATTTTTCAAACAATATATCCTGGGCATATCTTCTCATCAATGTGTAGAGATTGTTTTTAAAATAACTATAGTTTTCTATTTCCAATGCCAAATTAGAGCCATCCTCTTCATTGCTGTTATTTTTTGTTTGTTTTTTGTTTTTATTGAAGTATAGTTACTGTATGATGTTATATGTTACAGGTGATTGATTCACAATTTTTAAAGGTGTACTCCATTTATAGTTATTATAAAATATTGTCTATATTCCCTGTGTTGTACAGTATATACTCGTAGCTTATTTTATACCTAAAAAAAATAATAAATAAATATTCATATACTTAAAAAAAAAAGATGTCAGCATCCAAATCACCTAGTTGGGCTTTTAAAAACTTAAATACCCAGACCTTATCCAAGCCTTGGAGAACTTGAATTAGTAGGTCAAAAGAGTCTAGGGACATATTTCAGATGCTTTGCAGATGATTCTGATGCATACAAGAAGGTTTTCTTTTTTGCAAAACAAGAAGATCCCCTAAAAATACCATTTAATTGCCTTGTATTTTGCTATTCTAAGTGGAATAGAAAAAAAAAAAAGGCATTTAAGCATTGCTGACTGTCCCTCCCGTATGCACTTTTTAAAATATTACTTTCTTTCATTATTATCTGATATCACAATTTCATCTCACAAGAGGTAAAGACATATTAAAGGGGGAAAATTATATGAAAGGGGTATCACATTATTTTAAGAGTCACCAGAGTAGCGTGTTTTCTGACTGTCAAATGTGGAAGAGGAAATGACCTAACTTTGAATATAGGAAACAGACATTTCACAGTGATTACAAGTCATAATTTCAGCTGCCAGTCTTTGGAAGAACAGAACTTTTGATACATGTTTCTGCCAGATGTTAGAGATTTGATAAAATATATTCACTCTAAGGAAATTGAATATGCTTTGAAGAAAGCATTCTCAGATCAAATATATCTACCTTTTAGCTCTTTTTGTACCAATCTGTTCATTCCAGGTTAAATTTCCCATTGTTCACCACTGGGGTCGAGGGGGTGGGGAGTGAAATTGCTTTGTAGATATCTCAAAATGAACAAAATGGATACTAAATTAAAATATGAATGGTTTATGGGTAATTACTAATTATAATTACATACCTCACTGTTTTTTCTGCATTATAATCACCAATCAATGGGGTGACTATAGAGTTATATAGGAAGTACCTATCTGTGATTTTGGCAAAGAGAGTGTCATCTGTTGTTGATTCTTGATTATCATTTCTAATAGAAGATAAAAACAGCAAAGATAATTGAGAAGGGGATACTCCGTAAATCATATCTTCCCTCCCCTCATTTAGGTACTATGATTATAAAACAAAACAAAACAACAAAACAAAAGAAAAAACCTATGTATATATACAACCTGAATGAAGAAGTATAAAATTTCCTGGATTATAGTGTATATGATAATGTATAGATAGATAGATACAATATATATTATAAAGACTTCTCAGAATCATGGTAGTTAGGGAAGGATTCTTGACACCTGTTAGATGAAGGAACAAAAACGTTAATTTTGGATCAACTACAGAATCATCAGTGGGTAATACACAGGTGAATGCTTGTTAATTTGCTATGTAATTGTCTCTGTAATGAATTTAGCAAAGTATAATGTTATGTGAGGGCAATGGTTAGCAAGCTCTTTCACAGAGAAATCATGGGTCATAAAATATGTTTCTGGGAGGTAATGCCAATTTATTAATTTCAGTCACTCTATAATTAAATCTACATATGCAGCAGTAGAATCAACCAAATCATCAACTGATGCGTATTGAGCCTCTAGACTCAGTGACATTTAATTAGTTAGCACACAGCCAAATCCCAACCTTTCTTTTCCAGTGGCAGACTGTTTCTTCTTCACAAGCTCTCTCCCTTATTTAATAAAGCTTGACATAATTTCCACAGTGATGCAACATGAAATGAAAAGCAAATTATGAGTAAAACTTTGGGCAATTGAAAATAAAATAAATATAGAGATTATATATGGATATAAATATAAAATGCCCTTCTGAATTCGTTCTAATTTACTGAAACATTGCTCTTCCAAGGACTGTAAGCAGTCAGTATGAAACTGATAAGGCATTTTTTCTAAGCAAGATTGTTTTTCTCAAAGAGATATACACTAACAAGTCTTGATTGTGGCCTTTTGCCTCATATGGGAATTTTAATTAGCTTTATAGGAATTTCCATGTGCTCTAATTCAGGAGCTCCTTTCAGCCAGGAAAATTGCCTGTCAGAGTGTAGGCTTTGATGCAGGACTCTGCTCATAACCTCGAATATCCCCTCAGATGCAAGTTGACTTAATCTCCTAGAGCTAAGCCAAGCGATGCTGTTAGAGCCGTGCAGTGGATGGAGAGGGCAGGCTGATTCTCTGACAGAAGTTAGTTGTAATAAGCAAAATATTGATATATCTTGAAGAACTGTTTTTTTTTTTTAAAAAGAACATTAATTCAGAAGTAAAATGAGCACAATACAAGCATTCAAAACTAAGAACAATACCTGATTATTCATTAAGAATTGAATTTCAACAATTCCCAAATAAAATGAACTGTGTAAGAACAACAATGGAAATTAGAAATATATCTAATACATAAAAACTATTTTATTTTTCATATGGCCATCATTTGATGATGTATTTTTTATATACTTAGCATTTTACCCAATTATGTATGATTTCCTTAAAATAACAGATGACACTATTTCATATTACATTTTTATATCATCTGTGAAGTTTTTCAGTCAGAAATAAAGGAAATCATGCCAAATTATAGTGATTTATTGGAAGAGGACTTGCTATATAAAGATTTTCATCAAATAGCTTAATATAGAACTTGAAATAAAATTAGTAAAATCCTGATTTTTAACCGGAAACAATTTCTAGTGACTGAAATTAAGTTTTTCTGAGGCATATGCTATTGAAATTTGATAAGAGAAATGATTATATAAAATATATAGAAAGTTTATGTACACATTTTTTTACACCAAATGGGAAAATGCAGTCATATTTTAGAGGTAATATAACTCTGATACATGTAATTATCAATATTAAAACTTGATTTATTTTTAAATGAGTTTGTCATGGCTGGTATACAAATATTTCACCTTTTTAATTATAATTTTTTACCTTTTTAATCCCCCTCAGTTAACAACAAAGGTTAGCATTAAGGTCAGAGGTGATAATGAAATAAAGAAATATAGATGAAATATGAATAGAGATGAAAACAATTTACAATTTTCTAGGATGTGGCATTAGGTGTCTAAATATTCCTTATTAAGTGACAACCCAGTATTGCCATATTGTCTGCTTCCTGACATAGCTGAATCCTCATAAATGTAACTGTGTATAAGTGTGATAGGCACTTAAAATGTGATGATTCTTTTTAACTTTGAAACCACTAAAAAGTCTTGAGGAAAACCAGCCTAGTGATGACTCAGCAATTAAAAATAATATTTAAATTTAAAAGCAGGTTACAATATATGCAGCTTTGCTCTACAGAAAAACATATTATTAAATTTTGGGAGGTAATATATGTCATCTCTAAAATCTGTCTTGAAAAATGTGCTTATGTTTATTCTCTTTGTAATAGGACATATTACATATTAGTCATGTTAGTAGGAAGAATCATGACCAATAGTTTATATCTCTACTGAGATGTGGAAAAAAGGGGGAAAAGGATTAATTCATTCCCAGTATAAAGGATTAAAATATATAAAATATATATTTTTTATGGAAAAGGTTTTTATATCTTGCTACAGAGGCAGGTTGTAGAAAATCCTTGTACCTGTCTGTATAAATTACATGATGTTTGTATGAAATAGCAAGATGGCTGAAATTAGCACAAACATAGAAACACTTATGGTTTCACTTTACAAAGTAGGTATTTAATAAATATGTGGGCTTTGATGAATAATATTTATTACTGGCTGAGTTTGAATTTTAGTTGTCTAAGTGATTCCTGGCTAAATATGAGACACTCGGGAAAACCTGATTTAAAAATCATGTCTCCAAATTATGATTTCAATATTATCACCTTTTGTATGAAAATTATACAAAACTAATTATATTATCAACATTGATGTAATTAAAAATTCAAAACTAATATTACACATATTTTAGGTAAAAGTATATCTGAGCGTAGTTGGCAATTGATGTAGCTGCAGTTCCCAGCTTTTCTACCTGGTTTATTGATGGGCTTCAATTAATGTTTGCCAGAAAGTAAATTAACATAGCACCTGAGGCATAATTCTCTAGTGGATCATGGACACTGAATTCCTCCCATTTTTGCTGGTTTAACTCCACCCGAGCACATTGCTAGTAGGTACATTTTAATTCAGTCCAGACATGGATATTACCCGTGACTTTAATGACAGGTCATTTACAGCAAACTCATGTTTCACTGCAGAGATGTCTCTTTAAGTGACATCTTATCAATAGCAATTCAATTAGTCAACCCTAAGACTATGAGTTGGAGCTTAAACTGTGTCACAAAGTGCTCTTTGAATTTGCATTTGAAATGTCCTTATTACCCTTCTTTCCCCCCCCTGCATATAAACATAAGCACTGAAGTTTAATTTCAGATGTACCCTGTATGGCTCTGATTCCCTTTTATATACCTTATTCTCATAGGATTAGATATCAATTGAAAAATATGTTTTCCCTTTGCAAGAAATGTAAGCACAAATATATTTGGCTTAATTAAAAACACCATCAAAGTGTTGATGTTGGCAAATAGAATGGCATATTGTGAAAGGCCATTTTTTCAGACATAATATCAACAAAATAATTAAAAAGTAAAATACATGTGAACAACAAGATACTGAACTATTGAATAAAAAAATCAATTTATCATTCCTTATTTAGCAGAAGTTTGGAATTTGCACTATGCCATAATCATAATGGGCTAACGTACAAGCTGTCCCTTTTTGATCTTTCAACATTGAGCATTCATTAAAATCCTAATACATATCAGGCATTATAACATAGATTAGAATCCCTATATGATGTCATTACAAAAAGATAATTCTGGAAAAGCTGACTGGGTGAAAGAATTTTATATAAAGTCTTATCCTGAGAACAGAGAGATCAAGAATATTCCACTGCTACAGGTTTTGTTGGAAAAAAATAGATAAATGGAATAAAAGGTGAAGGGGAGCTAGTGTAGCTGAGGAAGTACGGGATTAACAACCAGAACGTCCTTTCACAACTGGTGTCCCAGGAGTGATTTAAGTCCAGATGCCTGCAGGCATCCCTTGTCTGTAAAGAATTAACTTCTATACTAGCATGGCAATAGCACAATACTTTTGTACTGTTCTCCACAGAATTGATAAAATAGTCATTCACATCACATATTGTGCTCTGCAATTCAGATGAGGAGACCAGTGGAGAAAAGCTGCTAAAGTCTCGTTGAGTTTAGTCTTCCATTCCTGATTTATCTGAATGAGATCCCTTAAAGTTCTAGAGCTGCAAGTTGTGGTTGAGATCAAATAAGTGCCACATATAATTTTGGGGTTTAAAGAAAAATTTTCAAAACAAGTATCTGTATGTGAGCGTGATTGTATTATGTGATTAATGCTATTTAAAGACAGTGCTTACCCTGTCCTGGTACATGAACAGAAAGCTCTGCATATATTTAGTATCAGTTAAAAGTCATACATTCTAGCAAGATGTAAGGATGCTCTTAGCTACAGGTTACAGAAGACCCATATAAAATTGGCTTAATTGTGCCACATAAAATAAAAGATGGGAGGCAGGGTGATTCTAGGGTGATAATTTAGTGGCATCATAACATAGTATCTCAGGCATCATGTTCATCTTTTTCTGCTATTCTTAAAATGACAGTGGCTCTCTTTGTGGTTGCACGATGGTGGCATAACCTGCAAATATGAGTAAGAAGAGAGGTGTTTCTTCCCACTCATTTTTTTCATTGCATTGGCAGACCATTCCTATGAGTGCTCTAGTCGACTGACACTCAGATCTCATTGGCGAGGACGGAGCCATACACGTGACTTGTCAGCGGCAGGGAAAAACAATCTACAGTGATTGTTTTAGGTTTATGCTGATACAACCCCAAGGTATTGGAAAAGAAATCATCTTCCTAGAGCTTATGAGGTAATGATAACCAAAGAAAAATTGCAGTCTGGGTTGGCAGGGAAGAAGGGTAAGGACTGACAGTGAAAGGGTCTAACACTTCAGTGTGGGATTACAGGAACACTCTAGATTTTTGAAAAGAGGCAGGAAGCCCCAAGGTAAATAAAGTCTAAGGAAGTGTGTTATTTATCTATTGATAATTAACCAATTACCCTCAAAAGTTAGTCGCTTAAACACATTTATTTGTCTCAGATTCTCTGGGGGTCAGGGATTCAGTCATGCCTTAGCTGTTCCTTTGTTTCATCATCTCCCATGAGACTGCAGTCAGGGTGTCTGCTAGGACTTCGGTCTCATCTGAAACCTTAACTCTTAAGTTAACTCACGTAGTTGACAGGTTTATTGGACTGAGGGCCTCAGTTTCTTGTTGGCTGTTGGCCAGAGGCTACCCTAAGTTCCTTGCCATATGGGCCTCTCTACCGTGGCTGATTGCTTCAGCAAGCATGCATGCCAAGAAAGAATAAAGAGAGTCTGTTGACAAGACATGCATCCCAATATTTTGTAACCCAGTCATGGACATGCCATCTGCTTAACATTGCCACAATCAGTTGATTGGAAGCGAGATGTTTGAGGGGAGGGAATTACACAAGGCCATTTACAACAGGAGGCAGTGATCATTGGGGGCCATTTTAGATGCTGCTGCCTCTAGGTAAAAAGATAATAGCATAGAAATACAAAGACCTAATAAATCTACTTAAGGTAAAATGAGTTTTAGGTCTCTTGATTGCCTATGTTTTGGTCCATTAACTATGAAAAAATAAAGTGTCTAAAGGGATTTTTAATACTTCTAATGTTTGTTCTTTGTCTTAACTAGAGTCAAGGAGATGAAATAAAAGAGGAATTTTAAATACTGATATAACAAGCAGAGAGGTCCAAAATTAAGCTTTAGAAATAGTATCAAACGTTAATGACATGCTAAAAAAACTGAGAAATGGAGAACTCTAAGAGATGAACATAGATCTAGGGCAATTATATTTTAAACCAAGATCCTCTATTAGTACAATTCATTAGAATAATATAAGCATCACTAGAGAGATCTTATAAAAACACTATGTTGTAATCTATAAAAGACAGTTAAATGCTTTTCTTCTTTACTTTTAATGTTGGCATGACTTAAATAATATTTGTCACATAATAATTTAATTCCCAACTGAATGTGGCTTATAACACAAAAGGTTAAACTTAGTATTTGTCACAGAAAATAAATGTTATAGAAAAAATTCTTAAAGTAAATGTTATAGAAAAAATTCTTAAAATTACTCTAAGTTTTAAATTTCATATTACTGAGAAAAGTTTTCTGTTGCTTCTGGCTGTATGATTAAAAAGAAATGATTGTTATGCATGTGATTTTGATACAGTATTATTGTCTTAACAGAGATACCAAAGTATCAAAATATCTAAAACACTGAAGCCCAGTCTGACTAATATATTATCTAAGCGTGAAGTCCATAAAGCATCGAAGCGTATAAAGCACAGTATGTCCAATTCTCTTAAGAGAGTTGTAATGACCTATTTTTAGGGGGGATGGGGCTAACTGCATTCACTGTAAATTTATCTTAAGGATCTGTTAAGTATTATCTAATGCATCTGCTCTTCCTTTTATTGCCTATAAAATATTGTCACTTCATTATTCTAGGATTCTTTTTTTGTATTATTATTGAAATGAATCTGATTAAAGCACAGTCTCAAGGGAACATCAACTCACATTTCAAAACCATCATATAATTCAGCAGAAATGTGGCAGAGTTGATAGACTCTGCCTCAGAATGAAGAGTTAGCATGGAAAATAACTTCACCTTTGATCCCAAGGGAAAGAAGGGTGCCTTTAGGTCATAATAAGGGCACTTCCATAACACATTCCATCTGTTTAAGTCCCTGTACATCTCAGCATTGCCAGGGGAATCGTGGGGGTCGTGGTATTATTGGTGTAGAATGGGCTTTCTTATGAAAAGGAAAACATAATACTAATGATATTTTATCCAAAGTAACTGTGGTTGGTGGTTAAAAGTATAAACATTGCTCATTAAGTAGACAGGGCAACATATCACTATCTTTTTAAAATACATTATCTGCATGTCAAATGCAGTATCGTGAGCAGTAACTGATGATTATAAACAGAGCTGCTGGCGCTTGTTCTCTAGACTCAGGGCATAGGTGACCTCTCGACATGGCATTGATGGTAATCCAGATCATTGAGTATGCTGCGTATTGTTATTCACATCCAGATGCTATTTTTTTTCAAGCACTGCTGTTTCGATGTAAGCCATGAAAACACTGCTGTGAAAAGATAAATTGATGGGTAAAGAGAAAAGGAGACTACACAAATGTAATGATTTTAAAAAGTCAGCTTCTGATTAAATGACTTCAATTTGTTTGTTAATAATGCTTCTGAAAGCTATAGGAGATTATCTCTAACCAAATAAAGAGTCAGAGCTTTCACTATGCAACAGGAGCTTTTTCTGAGGATGGTGATAATTAACTTGAATGACCAGCCACTCAAGGATAAACAAAATGTTGGCTAAAAGCAACAGTTGGCAATTGAATCATGATATCTCCATGAATGCCTGTGGACCTCAAGAGGAAATCACTAACAACATATATTTAGTCCACTCTTCTTGTACACAGGACATCATTGCTTTTAGTTCTATATTGAGGTCAAGTGGAAATGAAACATTTAATAAAATGATAGTTCAGAAACTTGGAAATTGGGAGAAGATAGGAGAGAATGAATTGAATTCTTTGACAGCAAAATTAGATTTTTGAAAAGGCAGGAGAGGTCAATTTATTTTGTAGTTTTCTCTTAGATACCTGAGCCTCTGATACATACTGACAGATGGGCTGAATCTTTCATCTATAACTTTTAACATTTTAAATTCGTTTTCCAAAGATGTCATATTCTCTTGGTTCCTTGAAATACTCTGTGGTATTATTTTTTGAAATGTTTTCTGTAGTCTACTATTCTAATGAATAACAGTAAAAAATAAATTTCCTGTCTAACCTGGTGATCTAAACTGATATTGAAAAAAATTCTGCAAAGATTATGAATTTGAAGGTGGTTATGGGACTCTGGGACTCTGATCTAGGCTTCAAATCATTAGCATAAGATTCCAGGTTCAGTCAGCACTCAAGATTAACCATACGTGTCATCGTGCATCTAGAATATGTAGGGGGAAAAATGCGAAACATGGGGGTAGTGATGAAGATACTGTATCATTTAATAATTTCAGAGCTATATTTCAGTAAGATTTGAAAGTGGGCCTAGAAAAAGTAAGCATAGACATATTCTAACTGAATGGAGTTAAGTTTGGTGACAATAAAGTGTCAATCTAGAACTTTTGATATTGTCCTAGTTCTAAAATCAATATTTGAGCTGCTGATTCAATTAAATAGTCAAGAGGGATTTATCATTATGTTGGTGCATGATACACTCTTTAGTTTTTACGTCATAAACAGTAGTCTTATAGTTTTCTTCAAAGTTTGGATTAAATATCTTGCTGCAATTCTTTTCCTACTTAAAAAGCAAAGCTTATGTAATACATAAGAGTTATCCTCTCCACAATTGTCACATCTCCAAGCAGTGGTTTAGCTCAGGAGTTCTTAATATGGAGTCTACAATCATGCTTAGAATTCAGGGGGAATCCATAAACTTGGAAACAGGGGGGAAAAAAGGGTTCATTTTTTATTTCTAAGTTTTAATTAAATTGAACATTTCCTTAATTACTTACGTGAGCAATAAACCAGAGTATTGTATGCAGTGTCTGTGACTTTAGCCTCAATAGAAATTTCAGATATTTCCAAAGAAAACTATGGATGTTACAAAAATCTTGAATATCCTCATCACTGATTTGAAATCACTATGGTTATTAGATACTGTGTGATCTTATTATTTACTGCATTAATAGAGAATCATATTTCTCCAGTTATTTATGACTGTCTAATAAATCACCCAAGAACTTAGTAGCTTAAAGCAATGATTTATTCTTTCTTACAGTCCATTGCTTTTACTGGACTAAGTGGTTCTTGGGGGTCTCTCATGAGATCCCAGACAGGTGTCAGCTGGGACTTCAGTTATCTGAAGGCTCAACTAGGCTGGATGTTCCACATGACTCACTGACAAGACTGACAGTTGATGCTGGCAGTAGGCTGCTAGATTAGTGGCGACTGACAACCTCAGCACCTACACCTGGTTTCCCTCTGCCCTGTAGCAGCTAAATTCTGAAAGGGAATGTTCCAAAACATTCCTTGGTCTGCGAGACCAAGGCAGAAGCTGCAAATTTTCTGATGACTTAACTTTACTAATCCCACTAGCCCAGATTCAACATGAGAGGCATCTATACAATGGCATGGATATTCCGGAGTGTGATTCACTGAGGGCCATCTTTGAAGAATAGCTACTACACATCATAATAGTATACGTCAAAAATATTTTGAAAACTGTATTTTGATGTAGTTTTCTTTGCAACGTTATTTTTAAATATTACACATTTTTAAACCTTATTCTGAGAAGAGCGTCTAGTCTTTATCTAGCTGCTAAGGGGATACGTGATAACCCCCAAATATTAAAAAGCCCTGGTTTAACAGAAATATCATTTAATACCACAGTGTTGTTGTTGTTTTCTGAGATAAACCATGAAAAAGCTCATATCAAAATCATCTTAGTAATTTTTAATAAGCCACACAATATGTTTTATTAAATTTATCGAGCACTTAATTTGTACAAAGCATTTGGCAAACATTGATTATTCTGCTGAGTTATTTTCCCTTTTGAAAGAATGCACAATAAATTTTTAGCGTTAGAATTAATAAAACTTTTTGTCTCTCCGCATGAGTTCATGTGCTTTTTGTAATGTGATATGAAAGCCACATAACCTCAAAACTTCGTTTTCCCTTTATTACTTTGACTGCCAGGAAGCTCATAAGCATTGGCTAATGCTTATATTTTAGCATTATATGAAGACAATGAGATTTACCTGTTTTGTAGAAAGTTTATTTCTTCACAAAAGTTCTCTTTTTTAAAGATTCCATGAATAAAAATAAAGTCAGTGTTTTGTGTTGTTATTTATTGCATGGCTAAATATTTCTGAAAAATTTATCTGATTTAAGATTTAATTCTTGTAGTCTATTATGTCAGTGGAACATGATTTAACTTTAGTTTGCTCAAATTAGTTTTTATGGCAAATAAACATTGTATGAAAATGGACCTAAATTAATGTTATTGGAATAGTGGACTGCTGAAGCATAATGGTGCCTGTGCGGTCATTCTCCTTAGAAGGAATTAGAATTTTTCTACCTATGTTTAATCATCTCACCCCAACTGATTCATTTTTAGACTAGTTTCTTAGAACTCTACTTAAATTCTTACAGGAGCCCATAAATCATCTTTTTTTGACTTTTCTTGCCAAAAAGCATTGTGAACTGCCATTGAGTGTAAATAATGTCTTTATTTTCCACACACATTCAGCAAGACACTCTTATTTATGCTTGCTGCAGTGACTGTCAATATTCTTTCCCTTCCAGATACCTTCTGCTTCAGCATTTCTTGTAGTTCAACAAGTGACCAATACAGAATCAATCGGTTTCCCACTAAAACAGAATCTTTTAGCTGAAATTAACTTTATAGAAATGTTAACTTCAGCTTGGGGTTTTAAGCCATAAATATAATATTTCATTAGCTTCCTTTGCAAAATGTAACATTATTACTTATTTAAAAGAAATGCTGTTACGTTCCTTCTACTCTTTAATGAAAATATCTTTAAAATTTACTTTTAACCTCTTTCAATTAATAAGAAATATTCTATTGCCAGGCCTACCTTATATTTATTGGTGGCTGCAGGTTATTTAGCATCGTTGGTATGCTCAAGTCATTATTTCTTTTATGCTTTAGACACAGTGTAGAGGAGATAAATAATTACACAGTGGCTTATCACTGTGACCAATAGATAATTATAACACTACAATAGTATAATTAATGGTGAGAAAAATCAAAGAGTGGGTACACATCCTATTATAACTTGTTAGAATATTCTTTCTTGCACATAGTTTATGGTTATTTACTCCCTGTCAAAATTTAACACCCCCCAATGTGAAAGCTAAATGCAGCAAATTATATTTCACGCTGCTTTGAAAATTTTCTACTGATAGATTTCGTTTATCTCAGGTCATAGAAAGAAAGAAAAATTCCACTGCTTCTTTGATAATTCTCTTATTAAAAATATCATAAAGCTGGATATATTTTAGGAAGGGTATACCATGTTGGAAAATACTCTGTTTCCGTGCTTAAATTGTTTAAGTGTTGGTAGAAATTCGGAATATATCTATACTTGATAGTAATTCTATCATTGCCTTGAAACAGGTGCTTGTCCTTATGGGTAATGAAACTTGAATATATTTAAGATGAAGGCAGTTTTCTGAATATCAGAATTACTTTTTATACAATACTCTGAAATTAGTATTAAAACAATGCTATTAGAAGACCTTTGTAAGTAGCTCAAGTACTTCATGTCCCTTTTTGTTTGCCTATGTCCCATCCCCTGGTACTTCTTGACGTTTCCACTTCCGTTCCCCAATTTATGCTTTTCCTCGTTCTGTCACTTATGACATTCCACTTTATCCTTTCAATGATAGTGCTCCTTTAAGAATTGGTGGAACTGCCCAAAAGTCAAACAAAAGACATTGAAACAGCTCTATTTTCATTTTCTCCTACTGAACCCACGAGACAAACATACTGACCACACAAAGATACATGAATACACTCACACATAAACACACTATCTAGCGTAATTATTTGAGACTATTCTTTCTCTAAACCTTTGCAATAGAGTACTGCTAAAGTTAAAAAAAAAATGAGCATGCACTTCTAATATGTGTGCATTACATAACATGCACAAAAATGCAGTTGACAGAAAATTTTGTAGTACAGATAATTCCTTGCAACTGATAAAACAATTGACTTGAGTAGTATTTAAAGGTTGAATAAGATATTTGAGAAATAAATAATATTGTCTCAAATTATTTTATAATTATCTTTTTGAATGTGCACGTTTTCAAGTCGAGCAATGAGAGTTTGAAGTAAAATAGTCAAACATGTATGTCCAGTCGATATTTATTTTCTGCAATATGTTTTCCTAGCTCATCAAAATTGTTTAGGGTCTACAAATGGTTTTAAAGATTTTCAACTAAAAATGCATTTGTTTGACATTTGATTATTCTAAGTGACTTACCAAATAAATTCAGAGATGCTGTCTATAAAATCATGCTTTCTTAGAGAGAGCAAAACAGGTAAATTATTTCATCTATTCTTACCTCTACACCCTGCAGATAAAAGCTTTTATTCAGCAGATTTCAACAAAATAACTAACATTTAAAGTAGGAGAAAACGTATACTTTCTAGGGGAAAATATTTGGGAGAACTCTAACACTATCTCTTTGACGATAAGAAGGAATCAAAATCTATAGCTTACTTTCCTTCAGGCTTTTTGATTGATATTAGCTGTCACTTTTCATAAATGGTTCTCTGTGTGATGAACTGATTAACTGTAAATAGAATCGAGCTCAAAATTTCTATGATTAGGTATCCACACATCTTTGTCCAAAATTCTAAGCTATATATTTTGCCGGTGGTATTCATGTAATATTTTATTACTCGCAATTAGAATTTTTGTCCCACACCTCATTCTTCTTCCACCCTAACCAACAAAATATCATTGACTCTCCTTTAAATTTCCATGAGACTTCAGGCATCTCTTAATAACCTGGTTAATTTTAGACCTGAATACTCTTATATTCATTAGCTGTGCTATTAAATTATTCGTGGTTTAGGGATTTCACCTGCTGTCTTCTAGTTCTTGTGCAGCTGGTGTTATTGGCTGATGATCAACATAGTTGGTATCAGGTCAGCTGAATTCATATTTGCTACATCTTCATGTTTGCCACTGACAGACTGACTCTTTCTAATTTTTTATGCCACAACTGAAAACATTATCCAAAGCTGGCTTCAGTTATGGCCAGGAAGTTTAGAAAATTCTTATGGTATTGTTTTGTTTATACAACAAATTAATGAAAAATATATTTAGTTACAAAGGCACCATCAATATAAATGAGACTATAACATACCAATGCTTTACTGTACTAAGACCAAGTCAAAAAATATATATTGGAGAATCACAGAATTTACTGTTCATCACATCCACATCACACGCCCAAATTATTCCTGAATATATTATACACTATTTCATAATGTACCTGTTATTCATATATTAATCTAAACTGTCTTGATATTGTATATATAATCCAGGGTATCTAGATTGAAAAGATCCGTGTACTTATTTCCTATAATGTAGTATAATACAATATGGCCACATTTATCTTAACATTAATAACAAATTCTATATAATAATAATTTAATTATTAAATTTTCCAGATATATGAAGTCAACCACTTAAGAAAATTTATTATTTTTATTGACACTTTTCTACACTGTTGATAGCCTGCTGCCTCAATAACTTTTCTGGAGGGGATTTTGCTCAATTTATCTTGAGATTTATGTTTATACCATTTGGAAAAACTTCATTCTCTTTCACCTTGAAGGAAAAATAGTAGATTCACATAAAGATTCTATAAATGTTTATTTTCATGTTATTTTCATTAGTAGGAATTGAGAAAATACCTATATCCAGTAGAAGGGTACTTAAATATAGTTACTTCAGTGCAATGCAGTGTTGTCTAGCTATCTAAAAGTAATGTAGAATGAGAAAATTTAAAACTGTGGCATATTTTCCACATGGAATGGTGTGTAAAAAAGAAAGCACAGCACAATACATGATACATAGCATAAATATATAATTACTATAAATTAATTATAACACCGTGTATATAGGTATGTTTGTGTGTCTGTGTGTGTTTTAGTAGCATTAGCAGCAGTGGTACCAATAGATGGAAAAAAGTTGACTACAATATTATCAGTATTATAATGGATATCAATGTATGCTTGGATGTCAGGTGAATTTAAATTTTTCCTTTTTTATAATTATCTGTTTTTAAATTTTTCTACAGTACCGTAATTACTTTTTCTCATCAGTGCACAAACAAGAGATATAAATATGCTATTAAAAGAAGTGATTTCTCATTTAAAATAATCCCTATATATAATTTGTGTATAATAATGATGATGATTTACTTAATATCTTCAGTGTTTTTATAACTTCCTAAACTTTTTCTTATACATCAGTTCATTTGCTTTTTCATAATAATAACTCTATGAATAGTATAGGTCAGCTATTACCCTGTATTAGGCATAAGGAAACCGAGACACAGAGAAGTTCAACAACTTCCATAGCAGAACTGTAACTGAATCTAGATCTACAGAGGTCAAACAGAGTGCAGTATCTACTATGCCACCTCAGTAGTCACTAGTAAATTATAAACATTCTTTAATTTTTATACAAAGTAAATGAAATTATATCTTTGGTTCATAAATTCTGATTTCAGCTCTGATTTGGTATTTAAAGCATCTATTTTTATTTCTAAAATTGTATTATTTTTTACAAATGTGTATTCTTTTGCAATATCTATTGACACCTGTCTTCAGGTGTGCTTATCACTTTCAATTTCTTCCCCTGTGTTTTCATTGATAGCTCCAGTTTTAGGTCTTGGCTTTTTCCTTTTATCTCCCGGGCTTGTTAGACAATTATCTTAACTCTCTGGGTAAGCAAAGCCAACAAATGTGTTTTATGCAGAATTTAGTTATTAAGGATTTGGAGTACCTAATAAAAATAGATGTCTGGCCTATTGATAGTTTGCATTTCTTCAGATATATTTATTATATTAATGTCATTTTATGTCAGTATATAATGATAATCTTCTGAAACATTAATACTTTGTTAATAAAAAAATCTTTATAATTTATTCTCTTCCATGTATTATCTCTCATATCCAGATGGAGACTATTTGTTCATATACTTGCTTAAATAATTATGTTGCTGCTGATTCTCTGTGTTCTAAATTCCAATATATTTTTGGAAATTATTGCTTACATATTAGACTCTTCTATGTAAACTACAAAAAATTAGTCTTCAACAAGTTAAAATTTTTTAGCTTTAATATAATGGGCTAGACCATTCTGGGGAAACAATTCATATCTCTGGAAATAAAAAGGAGATTAGGTAGGACATATATTGACATGAGACAGTGGTTCTCACATATCAGTCCTACATTAACTGTTGGTCTACACTGTTCCACTGAACATTATTTAATCTAATTATAAAGTTAAAATTTATCTATTTTGTGGATTATAGACTTCTTATTCTTCTACATTAAAAAAGATTGCGTGTGTGCTTCAGTTCGAAAGTTCATAACTTTCTCCTTACAGCTTTGAATACTTTATGTAATTACTATCATTTTGACTGGCCCAGCATTAAAAAAAAGTATTTTCAAAATATAACATGACAGATAGGAGATATGGCTTAGAGCTTGATAAAAGCCACCTTACTTATGGTCAGGAAAAGAGTAAAAAAAAAATAGGATTGCAGATGTCATCTGCAAAATAATGTAACTGTCCAAAATAAAAATATTTGCTGAAAAACACCATCTATCCATTTCTCTTTATCAAAGCCCTTCTTTGGACCAAGAATTTCAGTAACATAAGAAAGGTATTTGCTTTCTAGCTGTAATGTACATAATAACATTCTACAATACCATAGCAATGAATAAAATATCGTACTAAATCTTCCACTATTTTCATACTGGTACAGTGATATACAGGAAAAAATCTCAAAGTCATCCAATGAAACTTTTAAAATAATCTTGAAAAATTAAAGAATTAGGTAAATTTGTCATCTAGTTTTATCACAAAGGCTTAAAATAGTTTCATCATTCATTCAGAGATGTCCTTTACCGTTCCATTTCTGTAAATTGGCATAAAACTCATTCAAAAAATTTTTTATTTCCATGTTAATCATATGAGACCATATAGATTTTTAAAAATTAATATTTTCCAAGTAAAATTCAAGAGAAATCGTATTAACAGTACACATGCTAAATACTGTTTGTCTCTCTTTATTGTGATGAGTTATTTAAAATTATAATGATAAAGTAGTTTTTCTTAGACAATGTGACATATTTTTCCAGAAACATTATTTTTCTACAAAGTATGGACAATTCATAAATTTTTCTACCCTAGACATTAATAAAATAATTATTTTGGTATTAAGAGATTCAAGATTATTTAAGATGTTTATCAGATACACATTGGACTAAAAGTTGTATTTAAGAAGAGAGATAAATTATTCTTAAGTACTTTAAAGGAATTAATTACAATTAATATTTTAAAACAAAGCATTCCATTCTAAGATACGAAGATAATATATGATATAAATCAAACTTTCAAGTTAGGACACTCTGCCGGGATTTTGGACCCTCTAGAATTTTTAGAATTTTGGACCCTCTAGCTCTATATTTGTTTCTGTCTTCTTTATTTTTCTTGATGCTAGATGTTAAGGTTACATGCTTCCTAATTCATAAGCAAAAGAATAGTTTGTCACCTTGTTCGTAGGCAAAGTCCTGAGAGATACCCTTGTTGACCTGCCTTAGACCACACACCCAGTATTGGAAGAATCATTGAGGTTAGAAGCGAAGAGTAGATTCCTCAAGAGTGGACCCAGCTGTCCAAGATCCACAGGGATTCCAAAATATATTTCAACTTTTGGTTAAAAAAAATAGAGAATGGATGCTGGGAAGTAATCAGTAATTGGCTACTAGGCCAGAGACAATAGACCATAAAATATTAAGTGCTTGAGGTTAAAGTCACTTTACCTGGATTGAAATCTAACTCTGCTACTTCCTAGATGTGTGAACTTGGGTGAAATTTTTTAGTCATTTTGTGCTTGGTTTCCCCATCTTTAAAATAGAGATGATGATAATTATGATAATAATAATACCTTTCTCTTAGGTTTGTGTGAAGACTAATTGGATAATTGATAACAAGGATAGAAGGGGGAAGAAGAGGGAATGGGTTTTGGATCCCAGGGAAAGTAGCTGGGTATGCAGGGGCTACTGAGAGAAGCAGTGGACTTCAATAGGTCAGAAAATATCTAGCATCAGCATTAAGCTTGAAGAAAAAATAGGAAGCAATGAGAATGAATAGAGAAAATGTAGTATGTACATATAGTGGCATATTATTCAACTCTAAACAAGAAGGAAATTCTGCAATATGCAACAACGTGGGTGAACCTTGAGACATTATGCTAAATGAAATAAGCCAGCCATAGAAAGACTAATACTGCATGATTGAACTTATATTAGGTATCTAAAATAGTCAAATTTGTAGAATTAAAGAGTGGAATGGTGGTTGCTGGGGCAAGAAGGAAATGGGGAATTACCAATCAACAGGTCTAAAGTTCCAGTTTAACAAGATAAATAAGCTCTAGAGATCTGTTATACAACATTGTACCTATAGTCAGCAGTACTGTATTATACAGTTAAAAATTTGTTAAGAGGGTAGATCTCATGTTGTGTTCCTAACACAATAAAATAAAATTAAAAATGGAAAAGAAAAAATGAAGTATAAGTTATTATCAGAATTAAATTTCATAAAAACGGGTTAACCCAGAACTTTACAAATTTCTTGACCACATCATTTCAACGTTTTCATCTCCTGTCCACTTAAGCAAACCATGCCCATTCATTCCACCTAGACGTTGTCATTACTTAAAATTTTACCAGTTTGGAAAGCTTATCATCCCCGATTCTATTATCTGACCATTCCAGCTGAGGTTGTGCTGCAAATATACATGTTCTTAGAATTATTCCCATCCTTCTGACTTGGGCCCTTTTTTAAATTAGATGAAGTCATGCTTTTTATGTTGCTAATTTCAATCCTGATGACATCTACCAACATAACCCAACTGTACCCCTTACCACACAGTAGAAGTTGTTTGGTCTGACAAAGAAAGGTTGTAACTGAGAGGCAGGAGTTCAGATATCTAGTCTGCTTTGTAACCTCTAGAAAAGCTCTGCCCAACAGAAATATAAAGCCATACAAGTAATTTAAATTTTTCTAGGAATGACATTTAAAAAATCCCCACATATTAGGTGAACATAATTTTAGCTGTATATTTAACATAATATATCCAAAATATTATTATCATAGGTCTTCAAAATGTGCTGTATATTTTACACTTACAGTACATCTGAATTCTAACTACACGTTTCAAGTGCTCAGTGGCACGTGTGTCTGGTAGCTACCATGTTGAGCATTGCGCCTCTAAAGGCACTGGATACGTGCAGGCTTGTATTCTCACCTGTAAAATAATAGTTAGAATTATATTTGGCAGTAAGTTTCACTGACCTGTAATAACAGTGGCTGATCAAAGGGCAGAAATGTATTTTCGTCTTTTGTAAATGGCTAGAAATATGAGGTTAAGTGTTAGTAACTTGGCTCGGCTCCACGAACTGCTCAGGAACCCAAGCCCCTTTTAGCTCACAGTTCTTCCATCTCTGTGGTGTGACCCTTGGCATCCTTGTCAAAAAAAAAGCAGCATTTATGTTCCAGGCAGCAGGAGAGAGAAAGGAAATGTGAGAATGGGCCAAAGGCAAAATAGCAACCATGTTTCAGAGAATGTTCACAGAGGCTGACACCTATCACTTCCACTTATATCCCCCTGGCCAGCACTTAGTTCCAGAAAATTAGTCTTTTTTGTAGTCAGCCAGTTAGTCAGCTGAAAACTGAGAGTTCATTAATTCTGAAAGAAAGGAAGATATATATTTGAATAAGCAGCAACCCCTATCTTAGGCTTTCTCTGAGACCCCACCCATGGACTCCAGGTAATTTCAATGTTTGTATCCCTGGAGGACTGTGAGAGGATCCAAGATGTCTCAACAACTTAATACATTGCTTCCTCCAGAAAAGCTCATATTTAAGTATGGATGCACACCTCACTTTGATTTAGATTGTTATTGTATTCATGACATTTCAGGGCTTTGGGTTGTCGGAGAAACCTTGATGGCACACAAGTCGTGCTCTGTGGCTAAGTAGGGGAGTCCGTATGCTTGTACTGTGTTGGTTAGTAGTTACCCTGGAATTGAGGAAATTTCCATACTATAGATTATTTTCAGGCAAAAAAAATAGTCATCAATTTTATTAAGACTTTTCAAATTTGAGCCACCGGTATTATTTAAAAATGCATTTGTTCACTCAAAATTATTGTCTTTATTTTAGATTCTGTTACATTTCTTGCCCTACCTAGAAACAGATATGTAATCATCTTAGTAATAAGAAGAAATCTTATTAATAAGTACCATCAAATGTTCTTTCTTTGAAAAAGAATATGATTAGACTTTGTACATAGTCCATAATTGATGTTATGAACAGACAGATATGTTCTAAATATAAGACCTTTCTTAAACTTTCATTTTGTGATCAAATGTGGCAACTGTTTAGAGAGGTCAAAAAAGCCTATTATTTTGAAGCTTATCAGTACCCTCAACATCTCCTCAGCAGGTTTCTTGATTTATTCTATTGTGGTTGAAAGTCAGCTCTTTCTGCTTTATGTGCTGACTTACTTTATAAATTATTAATGTCCTCGCTGCCTGGCTAAGCACTTTAATTCCTCAAAAAATTTTGATCGTGCCAGCAATTCTTTCTGTTATTAGTGGTTCCCTTTAGGAACACTTTCAGACTGAATTAAGTAACTTAATGGCAGTTTAGCTACAAATCCACCTCTTTGTTAACTAAATGGAAAATAATTCAGGAGGGAAGGAAATGCAGACAAAATTGACAATTAACCTTCTGGATTTTCTCAGTTGAAGCATAGTTTGGAAGAACTAAACCATATTAAAAATAATCTAAAATTCCCTTCTAATTGAATTTTTATCTGTCATATATGTTTACCTATGTGTATTATAAAGAGGAAAACCAAATTAAAAGAGGTGAATTTACCTCCTTTACCTATCCATCTGCCTGTGATTGTTTATTTAACTAATAATAAAAGCAGAATAATCACATGAAAAAAATATGAATGACAAAATGAATCATGTCTTCATTAACTAATCACACCTGCTATTACAATTTTGATATATGTTCTCCATTGTTTATTACTATTAATAGTTTTAAATAAGTTTTAAATAGTTGCAGTCAGAATCTATATACTCTGGAATACTATTTTCTATTTAAGCTGTGTCAAAGAATATTTTCATGCCACATTAGTTTTCAAAATCCCCGTATTAGCTGCATCCTCTTCCTTTGAGAGAAAGTAGTATAAATAATTAATTGTTTCCTAATTGATGGAAAGGTAAGTGACTCCTAATTTTTGATACTTAAAATAATACTGCAATGAACATCTTCATTTAAAACATATTTTGGATTAATTTGTTGTGATAGACATTTTGCAATGGAATGGGATGAGTATATAGTTAACTCTTCTATTGTATCACCAATTTGGTTTTTGCAAAAGGTTGACAATATTTGCAATAAAACCTCCCTCCACAGAATTAGCCATATTTATTTCCAAGTTTTAGGAGTTAGTAAAATACTAGCATATTGTTAAGTAAATATTTTTGTGTTTCTGACTAAAATTTTCTGTTTCTTAATTATATTTCCTTTTCATGAACTTTGCATTTCATCATTCGTGAGACTCTTAAAATTTTATTATTAATATATGAACTCTTTATATATTTGTGGTGTATAACTTTACAGGTTTTTGTCACACTATGTTTTGGTCATGTTTTTTGTTCTTTGTTTTTCCACGTTAAAGTCCTTTAGTTTTAAACAATAATATATATGTGTATCCTTTTTGCCATTATTTGTAGTCTATATGGCATTTATTCTCCCTTTCCAGATGATCCAAAATGATTGAATAATTTTATTCTCCTTAAAATACCTTAACCATTTCAAAATAAAATCTAGTTGATTTGAAATTACTTGTGTTATATGTATGTGTGAAGTAGGTATTTACAACTTTTTTTCAAAAACTGTGTAATTCTTTAATTAGTATTGTTAAACTTCAGAACAAATGGTGAATTGATCCATCTGTCCCATCCATCCATTCATTCACTCATTTAGCTATTCATTCTTTTATAATAAATATTTTTGAATGACTACTTGTAAGCTTTCTTTTATTATACAATGAGAATTATATGTCATTTCAAGTCATTTTTCTTAATCACTCAGTTGGAAATAGCCCTAGTCCTTCTATCTGCATAAAACCATCTACCTGCCTAACACCAGTTATAGCTAGTTGGGTAGTCAGAATCAAGGAAACCCACAGGGACCATGCTGAGAGCTCGAGAGAGCTTTTCTTTTTCTGGACATTTACCTCTGCCTTCCTCTACTTCTAGCACTTGTCTGACACTAGATCTCTTGGTTCTCTTCCTAAAGAAGTGAACCAGTATCCTTTTTGAGACAATATATCTGTGATTTTGTTCATTCCCTAAGGAGGGATCAGAATAATTTTCAGAAAAAGATAAAACAAAATTTGTCAACTCCTCATTCAGAACACTAGAAGGTAAAACAAACAAACAAACAAACAAACACTAGAAGGTAGTGATGACTTTATGTAATCTCAATCTGAGAATCTCTCTGAGACCACTACAGATGCCTCTTTTTCACTGTGACCTTGAAGTGATGACAATGTATAAGGAAGTACAACTTGGAAAGAGAGACTTAATGAGCAGGCAGATTATCTAGGTGCCATTTTCTTCACCTCTACTCAATTTTGGGAGATCAGTTTAGCTAAAACCATTGCAGATATCATGATATTACCTTTTACTCATTTGAATTAGAGCTGATGAGAAAACAATACAAATGCCTAGATGCTGTTTCTAATTTGTTATATGTGATTTATTGCCATGGATATTTTTTTTCCCTTTTATCCTGTTTATATAAATCACTCATATATACTGAGTTATAGCTCAGTTTCTAAATACAATCTGTTATTATAATAAGATTTATTATTTATATCTTATACTCAACAAAGATAGGCTTTTGTGTTAGAATTAGAATAGGCCAGATTCTTCTTAGGACAAGTAAGCAATTAGGAAAAGCAATAGTATCCAGAAAGAGGAGGGACTAAACATGCAGGGCCTTGGGAATTGGCTAAAGGGATTGGCCTAAAGCTGACAGCTCTCTTCTGGAGAGTGTTAAAGGCTATACAAATGTACAATTGAAAATTTTAGGAAAGCATACAAATTATTACTATATCACAAATATAAAAATATACTCACATCTTAACATTTTAGTGACAAAAAAACCTAAATATCTTCTCAAATGATACACTGATGCTATTTTTTAATTTTAAATAGGGGGGGGGGGGAAAGCCACAACCACATATACTTAAATTTTACTGAGACTAAATTCTCCATAATAAAATTATTTTCCCAACAGTGTTTTAGATTGTGAACACGACAACACATTTTTCGTATGCTGAATATTTCACTCCAGATCCTACATTTAGTAATGAGATATTTCAACATGTACTTTCTTGTTAATAGACTCTTAATCCACCCCAAATCACTTTAATGTTATTCAGTAGCCATTTTCAGGCTGCTGGAATTTTCTGCACTTTAAGAGATGTTTTTGTTAATAAAATAAAAGAATAATAGAAAACCAACACTGTTTCAAAGGGGTATATTAAATTGCTTGCAATAGTACACATTGGATTAGTATAATTAAATTGGAATTCAAGGTAACCTTTTTATAATTTTGTATCAAACAGAAAAAAGCAAAGCTAGTGTATTGAATGCCTCACATATTCAATGGGTTTATTTAACGGTGCATTGATTTGTTATGCACTATACAGAGCTAAAGTCCTTTATTGGTCTTATTGTAAATATTTTTACTTTTAATAAGAAAGACAACATATACTGTTTATCAGGTGTTCATACTTTACCTCACTTGCTTCTAATCTCTGAACAAAATATAACAAATAGTTAGCAGGCCTCAGATTCCATCTCCTTCCTTCTCCCCCTGGACCTAATCAGTATACTGACAAGGGCCTACAGTTTTAAAAATGTGTTTTTCTTCCTTTGCTTTTAAAGAAATTGATTTTCTTCCAAGAGGTGGGAAAACAGAGAAAAGTCTGTATTTTTGTTATGATTATTGTCATAAGATAGACTCCTAGAAGCAAAATTACATGGTCAAAGTTTATAAAATGTTTTAAGCTTTTAATATTTATTACCAAATTGCTTTTCAGAAAGAAATGAAGTTATACTTCTAATAATGGATTCTTTATTTTTTTGTACTCTAAATATTTTCATGATTATGTTGCTAAACACTTGTAAATGTGAAGAAGCGGTTCCTATGAACTATATGTTCTTACAAATATCACTGCTAGCAGCACATTACTTAAAGTGAATGAATACGGTTTCAAAAAGGCAGATTCCAGAACTTACACACACCCAAGTATATATGAGTATAAAGTATGTACTAACATCCCTTCAAACATTATTTTAAAGATAACATTTGAAAGTAGCACCAACTTCAAGCACTTAACTTGAAGTTGATAGAGAAAATATGAGCCATTTATTTTATTAGTTTGGAGCATTTTGTTTCAGATAGGAGAATGTAAAAGCAGGACAGAAAAGCTGATCTTGAGATAGGCCAAGGTGGGTGGTAAACCACATTTTATCCTATCATGAGATACATCATTGTGTCACTAATACCTCTGGCTTAAAATCCCTTAAATTTTGCCATGACATTATACAAATATGGATTTAACAACAAATCACAGCTCCTTTTATTTCTCCTAAACATGTTACCACATCTCTTGTTTCCTATTTTGAGCTATTCTTGTTCCCTATGCCAATAATAGTTTCCCTCCCCAACCTTGTTTTTTCTAGATAATTTCTGCTTTTCTTCAGGCATATACTTGGTCCTGTCTACCAAGAAGTTTTCTCTCCTGAAATTCTATAAAAATTTAATTATGTCTGTTTCCCACACTGTAAAGTACTCTCCATGAAGGCAAGATTCAAAACAATTTTGCTCTCTGATATTCTGTGGCTAATACAACACTAGACACAAAAATGCTTTCTTAAGAATGAGCATCAAATATATGATTCACAAGCTGAATTGTTTGAAAAAGAAACATCAGGTCCATCAAAAATTACTTTAGACATATAATAGAATATCACAATTTCAACGTGCTACCATTGAAATCATGATAGTACTAGGAGTTCTTGGCTAGAAATTAACTTTGTACTCATTATTAAAAGGAAGCTTGCTAACAAGCTTATCATGTAGATGGAATTGGTGAGAAACTTGTTAACATAGTAAAGAAAACAATTTCTAAGCACTTAAATTCACATTAACTACACAGTAGGTATTAAGAATAGAATGTAAGTCTGTTAATTTTTTCGTTTTATTTGTACTGAGAAAACAAATTCTTCCACCTGGACACTTTTGTCTAAGACAGTAATGATACATTTTTCCATGCTCCAATTATATCCTATTGCAATAAATACATAAATCTTTATATCTAGTCTACAGAAAACTATATATTCTATAAAAGGATATCTATTCTATATATCCAATTATATCATAGATAATGGCCCACCTTATCTACTAATATCATGTGCTGTTGTTTCTTTAATAACTTTTGTAGAGTTAGGCTTTTTTAACCTTTCTCCTTGTGTTCTGGAACATTGAGATAGTATGTAGTGATTTTGTGAAGGGCAGAGTTGATGGCTCTGATTTCCCTGAAATTCTGTGCTATGGCTGTGGATATGTCTGGCTTTAGAAATTCCACAGCTAGGGAGCAATTTCTTTAGGTTAGGGATCATATGATTAATGCAAAAATGTTATACAACATAAGGACTTGTTCTCAAGCAAGTTGAGGTTTCACAGACCTGGGTTTAAATCTTCTTACTGGACAAAGGCAAACTGTCTGTTAAAGCCACAATTTTTACACCTCAAAAATGTTTATAATAATACTTATCTTGCATTTGACTGTGAAAATAGGAAATTACATATATAAAGTGTCTAGAACATACTAGACATCCTATAAACAGTAGCTGTTTTTAAAATGTTATTACCAAATGTTGCCTTGCTTTTCATTCATTTATCTTATAACTGATAAGGTATGTGGTTGGGATATTTTGGTTACAATAGAAGAAACGAAAAAGTACATTGGAGATCTAGCATCTGAGACTTGTCTAATTTGGAGAATGTTTATTAAATGAATAAGTGAAAAAGTATAGAGACATTGAGGTTAAAAAGTGCTATGCAGCTGGAAGTCGGTATAACAGTACTAGGTAACTGTGGGATTATAGGTTAGGACATGCCCAGGAGAAAAGATATATTTGTACTTGTTTTCTATTGCTGCTGTGACAAATTATCACAGATTGAGTGGCTCAAAGCAATGCAAATTTATTATTTTAGAGTTCTGTAGGTCAGAAACCTGACACAGTCTCACTGGGCTAAGATCAAGTTGTAGACAGGGTTGTGTTCTTGTCTGGGGGCTCAAGGGGGAGAATCTGCCTCCTTGCCTTTTCTTGCTTCTGGCGACTCTATTCCTCCTTCTTCAAAGCCAGCAATGGCAGGTCAAGTTCTTTTCACACTGACATCTATCCTCTATCATCACATCTCTCTGTCTGTCCCCAGTTGAGAAAGGGTCTCTGCTTTTAAGAATTTATGTGATTATTTTAGATCCAACTGGGTAATCTGGGGAGAATCTCCCCATCTCAAAGTCCTTAACCTTAATCACATCTGCAAAGACCTTCTTCCATATAAGGTAGCATATTTACAGGTTTCATGCATTAGGATACAGACATCTTTGGGGAGGGCACTAGGGGCTTTGTAAAGGTTTTTGAGGGTGATCAGAACAAATAAGCAGTGTTATGGTTTTTCCAGAATCCAAATAAAATATTGATTAATAGCAGGTGATGTTTATAATTTAAATCAATTTGGTTTGTCTGGAACCTCATTCAATAATCACTGTTCTTTCTACAACAGAAGAAACAATTACTTGATAATTTTGAATTATTTCAACTTTACACAGACTCTCCCTTTAACTGATTCTGAATTAATGAGATTTTAAGTTTGGGATTTCATTTTGAAATATTTCTTTCTCAAAGTGTGTTATTCCAATCTAGCCATTCTGTCACCAAGTTATGTTTTTATTTATTTTTTTTTAACATCTCTGTTGGAGTATAATTGCTTTACAATGGTGTGTTAGTTTCTGCTTTATAACAAAGTGAATCAGTTATAAATATGTCCCCATATCTCTTCCCTCTTGCATCTCCCTCCCTCCCACACTCCTTGTCCCACCCCTGTAGGTGGTCACAAAGCACCGAGCTGATCTCCATGAGCTATGTGGCTGCTTCCCACTAGCTATCTTTTTTTTTTTTTTAAACATCTTTATTGAAGTATAATTGCCTTACAATGGTGTGTTAGCTTCTGCTTTATAACAAAGTGAATCAGTTATACATATACAATATGTTCCCATTTCTCTTCCCTCTTGCATCTCCCTCCCTCCCACTCTCCCCATCCCACCCCTCTAGGTGGTCACAAAGCACCGAGCTGATCTCCCTGTGCTATGCGGCTGCTTCCCACTAGCTATCTATTTTACATTTGGTAGTGTATATATGTCCATGACACTCTCTTACCCTGTCACATCTCACCCCACCCCCTCCCCATATCCTCAAGTCCATTCTCTAGTAGGTCTGTGTCTTTATTCCCATCTTGCCACTAGGTTCTTCATGGCCTTTTTTTTTTTTTCCCTTAGATTCCGTATATATGTGTTAGCATACTGTATTTGTTTTTCTCTTTCTGACTTACTTCACTCTGTATGACAGACTCTAACTCCATCTACCTCATTACAAATACCTCCATTTCATTTCTTTTTATGGCTGAGTAATATTCCATTGTATATATGTGCCACATCTTCTTTATCCATTCATCTGTCGATGGACATTTAGGTTGCTTCCATGTCCTGGCTATTGTAAATAGAGCTGCAATGAACATTTTGGTACATGACTCTTTTTGACCTATGGTTTTCTCAGGGTATATGCCCAGTAGTGGGATTGCTGGGTCGTATGGTAGTTCTATTTGTAGTTTTTTAAGGAACCTCCATACTGTTCTCCATAGTGGCTGTATCAATTTACATTCCCACCAACAGTGCAAGGGTGTTCCCTTTCCTCCACACCCTCTCCAGCATTTATTGTTTCTAGATTTTTTGATGATGGCCATTCTGACCGGTGTGAGATGATATCTCATTGTAGTTTTGATTTGCATTTCTCTAATGATTAATGATGTTGAGCATTCTTTCATGTGTCTGTAGGCCATCTGTATATCTTCTTTGGAGAAATGTTTATTTAGGTCTTCTGCCCATTTTTGGATTGGGTTGTTCGTTTTTTTGTTATTGAGCTGCATGAGCTGCTTGTAAATCTTGGAGATTAATCCTTTGTCAGTTGCTTCATTTGCAAATATTTTCTCCCATTCTGATGGTTGTCTTTTGGTCTTGTTTATGGTTTCCTTTGCTGTGCAAAAGCTTTTAAGTTTCATCAGGTCCCATTTGTTTATTTGTGTTCTTATTTCCATTTCTCTGGGAGCTGGGTCAAAAAGAATCTTGCTGTGATGTATGTCATAGAGTGTTCTGCCTATGTTTTCCTCTAAGAGTTTGATAGTGTCTGCCCTTACACTTAGGTCTTTAATCCATTTTGAGTTTATTTTTGTGCATGGTGTCAGGGAGTGTTCTAATTTCATACTTTTACATGTACCTGTCCAATTTTCCCAGCACCACTTATTGAAGAGGCTGTCTTTTCTCCACTGTATATGCTTGCCTCCTTTATCAAAGATAAGGTGACCATATGTGTGTGGGTTTATCTCTGGGCTTTCTATCCTGTTCCATTGATCTATATTTCTGTTTTTGTGCCAGTACCAAACTGTCTTGATTACTGAAGCTTTGTAATATAGTCTGAAGTCAGGGAGCCTGATTCCCCCAGCTCCATTTTTCGTTCTCAAGATTGCTTTGGCTATTCGGGGTCTTTTGTGTTTCCATACAAATTGTGAAATTTTTTGTTCTAGTTCTGTGAAAAATGCCAGTGGTAGTTTGATAGGGATTGCTTTGAATCTGTAGATTGCTTTGGGTAGTAGAGTCATTTTCACAATGTTGATTCTTCCAATCCAGGAACATGGTATATCTCTCCATCTATTTGTATCATCTTTAATTTCTTTCATCAGTGTCTTATAATTTTCTGCATACAGGTCTTTTGTCTCCTTAGGTAGGTTTATTCCTAGATATTTTATTCTTTTTGTTGCAATGGTAAACGGGAGTGTTTTCTTAATTTCATTTTCAGATTTTTCGTCATTAGTGTATAGAAATGCAAGAGATTTCTGTGCATTAATTTTGTATCCTGCTACTTTACCAAATTCATTGATTAGCTCTAGGAGTTTTCTGGTAGCATCTTTAGGATTCTCTATGTATAGTATCATGTCATCTGCAAATAGTGACAGCTTTACTTCTTCTTTTCCGATTTGGATTCCTTTTATTTCTTTGTCTTCTCTGATTGCTGTGGCTAACACTTCCAAAACTATGTTGAATAATAGTGGTGAGAGTGGGGAACCTTGTCTTTTCCTGATCTTAGTGGAAATGGTTTCAGTTTTTCACCATTGAGGACAATGTTGGCTGTGGGTTTGTCATATATGGCCTTTATTATGTTGAGGAAAGTTCCCTCTATGCCTACTTTCTGCAGGGCTTTTATCATAAATGGGTGTTGAATTTTGTCGAAAGCTTTCTCTGCATCTATTGAGATGATCATATGGTTTTTCTCCTTCAATTTGTTAATATGGTGTATCACATTGATTGATTTGCGTATATTGAAGAATCCTTGCATTCCTGGGATAAACCCCACTTGATCATGGTGTATGATCCTTTTAATGTGCTGTTGGATTCTGTTTGCTAGTATTTTGTTGAGGATTTTTGCATCTATGTTCATCAGTGATATTGGCCTGTAGTTTTCTTTCTTTGTGACATCTTTGTCTGGTTTTGGTATCAGGGTGATGGTGGCCTCGTAGAATGAGTTTGGGAGTGTTCCTCCCTCTGCAATATTTTGGAAGAGTTTGAGAAGGATAGGTGTTAGCTCTTCTCTAAATGTTTGATAGAATTCACCTGTGAAGCCATCTGGTCCTGGGCTTTTGTTTGTTGGAAGGTTTTTAATCACAGTTTCAATTTCAGTGCTTGTGATTGGTCTGTTCATATTTTCTATTTCTTCCTGGTTCAGTCTCGGCAGTTTGTGCATTTCTAAGAATCTGTCCATTTCTTCCAGGTTGTCCATTTTATTGGCATAGAGTTGCTTGTAGTAATCTCTCATTATCTTTTGTATTTCTGCAGTGTCAGTGGTTACTTCTCCTTTTTCATTTCTAATTCTATTGATTTGAGTCTCCTCTCTTTTTCTCTTGATGAGTCTGGCTAATGGTTTATCAATTTTGTTTATCTTCTGAAAGAACCAGCTTTTAGTTTCATTGATTTTTGCTATTGTTTCCTTCATTTCTTTTTCATTTATTTCTGACCTAATCTTTATAATTTCTTTCCTTCTGCTAGCTTTGGGGGTTTTTTTGTTCTTCTTTCTCTAATTGCTTTAGGTGCAAGGTTAGGTTGTTTATTCGAGATGTTTCCTGTTTCTTGAGGTAGGCTTGTATTGCTATAAACTTCCCTCTTAGCACTGCTTTTGCTGCGTCCCATAGGTTTTGGGTCGTCGTATCTCCATTGTCATTTGTTTCTAGGTATTTTTTGATTTCCCCTTTGATTTCTTCAGTGATCACTTCATTATTAAGTAGTGTATTGTGTAGCCTCCATGTGTTTGTATTTTCTACAGATCTTTTCCTGTAATTGATATCTAGTCTCATAGCATTGTGGTCAGAAAAGATACTTGATACACTTTCAATTTTCTTAAATTTACCAAGGCTTGATTTGTGACCCAAGATATGATCTATCCTGGAGAATGTTCCATGAGCACTTGAGAAAAATGTGTATTCTGTTGTTTTTGGGTGGAATGTCCTATAAATATCAATTAAGTCCATCTTGTTTAATGTATCATTTAAAGCTTGTGTTTCCTTATTTATTTTCATTTTGGATGATCTGTCCATTGGTGAAAGTGGGGTGTTAAAGTCCCCTACTATGATTGTGTTGCTGTCGATTTCCCCTTTTATGGCTGTTAGTATTTGCCTTATGTATTGAGGTGCTCCTATGTTGGGTGCATAAATATTTACAATTGTTATAGCTTCCTCTTGGATCGATCCCTTGATCATTATATAGTGTCCTTCTTTGTCTCTTGTAATAGTCTTTATTTTAAAGTCTATTTTGTCTGATATGAGAATTGCTACTCCAGCTTTCTTTTGATTTCCATTTGCATGGAATATCTTTTTCCATCCCCTCACTTTCAGTCTGTATGTGTCTCTAGGTCTGAAGTGGGTCTCTTGTAGACAGCATATATATGGGTCTTGTTTTTGTATCCATTCAGCCAGCCTGTGTCTTTTGGTGGGAGCATTTAATCCATTTACATTCAAGGTAATTATCGATATGTATGTTCCTATTCCCATTTTCTTAAATGTTTTGGGTTTGTTATTGTAGGTGTTTTCCTTCTCTTGTGTTTCTTGCCTAGAGAAGTTCCTTTAGCATTTGTTGTAAAGCTGGTTTGGTGGTGCTGAACTCTCTCAGCTTTTGCTTGTCTGTAAAGGTTTTAATTTCTCCATCGAATCTGAATGAGATCCTTGCTGGGTAGAGTAATCTTGGTTGTAGGTTTTTCTCCTTCATCACTTTAAGTATATCCTGCCACTCCCTTCTGGCTTGCAGAGTTTCTGCTGAAAGATCAGATTTTAACCTTATGGGGATTCCCTTGTGTGTTATTTGTTTTTTTTCCCTTGCTGCCTTTAATATGTTTTCATTACATTTAATTTTTGACAGTTTGATTAATATGTGTCTTGGTGTGTTTCTCCTTGGGTTTATCCTGTATGGGACTCTCTGTGCTTCCAGGACTTGATTAACTATTTCCTTTCCATATTAGGGAAGTTTTCAACTATAATCTCTTCAAATATTTTCTCAGTCCCTTTCTTTTTCTCTTCTTCTTCTGGGACCCCTATAATTCGAATGTTGGTGCGTTTAATGTTGTCCCAGAGGTCTCTGAGACTGTCCTCAGTTCTTTTCATTCTTTTTTCTTTATCCTGCTCTGCAGTAGTTATTTTCACCATTTTATCTTCCAGGTCATTTATCCTTTCTTCTGCCTCAGTTATTCTGCTATTGATCCCATCTAGAGTATTTTTAATTTCATTTATTGTGTTTTTCATCATTGCTTGGTTCCTCTTTAGTTCTTCTACGTCCTTGTTAAATGTTTCTTGCATTTTGTCTATTCTATTTCCAAGATTTTGGATCATCCTTACTATCATTATTCTGAATTCTTTTTCAGGTAGACTACCTATTTCCTCTTCATTTGTTAAGTCTAGTGTGTTTTGACCCTGCTCCTTCATCTGCTGTGTGTTTTTCTGTCGTCTCATTTTGCTTATCTTACTGTGTTTGGGGTCTCCTTATCACAGGTTGCAGGTTTGTAGTTCCCGTTGTTTTTGGTATCTGTCCCCAGTGGCTAAGGTTGGTTCAGTGGGTTGTGTAGGTTTCCTGGTGGAGGGAACTAGTGCCTGAGCTCTGGTGGATGAGGCTGGATCTTGTCTTTCTGGTGGGCACGTCCCCGTCTGGTGGTGTATTTTGGGGTGTCTGTGGCCTTATTATGATTTTAGGCAGCCTCTCTGCTAATGGATGGGGCTGTGTTCCTGTCTTGCTAGTTGTTTGGCCTAGTGTGTTCAGCACTGTAGCTTGCTGGTCATTGAGTGATGCTGGGTCTTGATGTTGAGATGGAGATCTCTGAGAGATTTTTGCCATTTGGTATTACGTGGAGCTGGGAGGTCTCTTGTGGACCAGTGTCCTGAAGTTGGCTCTCCCACCTCCGAGGTACGGCCCTGATGCCTGGCTGAAGCACCAAGAGCCTTTCGTCCACACGGCTCAGAGTAAAAGGGAGAAAAAATAGAAAGAAAGAAAGAAAGAAAGAGGCTATAATATAGTGAAGTAAAATAAAGCTATTATAAAGCAAAGCTATACAGACAAAATCTCCCCCAGAAGCATATACATATACACTCACAAAAAAAAAGGAAAAGGGGAAAAATTAATATATCCTGCTCCCAAAGTCCACCTCCTGAATTTGGGATGATTCGTTGTCTATTCAGGTATTCAACAGATGCAGGCACATCAAGTTGTTTGTGGAGTTTTAATCCGCTGCTTCTGAGGCTGCTGGGAGAGATTTCCCCTCCTCCTCTCTGTTCGCACAGCTCCTGGGGATCAGCTTTGGATTTGGACCCACCTCTGCGTGTAGGTCTCCTGAGGGCGTCTGTTCCCTGCCCAGACAGGACGGGGTTAAAGGAGCAGCTGCTTCGGGGGCTCTGGCTCACCCAGGCCGCGGGGAGGGAGGGGTACGGAGGAGGCGGGGCGAGCCTGTGGCGTCAGAGGCCGGCGTGACGTTACACCAGCCTGAGGTGCGCAGTGCGTTCTCCCGGGGAAGTTGTCCCCGGATCACGGGAGCCTGGCCGTGGCGGGCTGCACAGGCTCCCGGGAGGGGCGGTGTGGAGAGTGACCTGTGCTCGCACACAGGCTTTTTGGAGGCAGCAGCAGCAGCCCCAGCGTCTCACGCCCGTCTCTGGGGTCTGCGCTGATAGCCGCGGCTCGCGCCAGTCTCTGGAGTTTGTTTAGGCGGCCCTCTGAATCCCCTCTCCTTGCGCACCGCGAAACAAAGAGGCAAGAAAAAGTCTCTTGCCTCTTCGGCAGCTGCAGACTTTTTCCCGGTCTCCCTCCCAGCCAGCTGTGGTGCGCTAACCCCTTCAGGTTGTGTTCACGCCGCCAACCCCAGTCCTCTCCCTGCGATCCGACCGAAGCCCGAGCCTCCGCTCCCAGCCCCGCCCGCCCCGGCGGCTGAGCAGACAAGCCTCTCAGGCTGGTGAGTGCTGGTCAGCGCCGAGCCTCCGTGCGGGAAGTGCGGGAATCTCTCCGCTTTGCCCTCCACACCCCTGTGGCTGCGCTCTCCTCCGTGGCTCCGAAGCTTCCCCCCTCTGCCACCCGCAGTCTCTGCCCGCGAAGGGGCTTCCTAGTGCGTGGAAATCTTTCCTCCTTCACAGCTCCCTCCCACTGGTGCAGGTGCCTGTCCCTATTCTTTTGTCTCTGTTATTTCTTTT